>NW_011888839.1:2474058-2497102 GCF_000151845.1 Pteropus vampyrus
CAATTCTTCATTATGACCAAGCAGTGCTGCAAATAGGTTTCTATAGACTGGTTAATTTACATTTCAGTGAAATTTTGCCTTACTCTTTGTATGAGGGTTCTATGTAGGATCATTTAAAATTCTCCAGTCATTTAGTTTTTGGTTCGCTTTTCTCTCATATGTACTTACAGAATTACGAGCAATGCTACTCTCTAAAAATTAAATTGATATATTTTCCTAACTAAACAACTTAAAAAAAACTTACATTATTCCATCTAGTCATTAACTCAAATATAGAAATAGATTTGAACATTAAAATGTATGTGAACGCTTTTCATAATTATTTTTCAAATGAAGATCAGCATGTACCCATTGGTTTGGTTGACACATCTTCAAAGTCTTTTAATCTTTGGGCTCCCCTTTGGCCTTTCTCTGCCTCTCTGTGTGTGTTTCTGCCTCTCTGTGTGTGTCTCAGTTTTGTTTTGTTTGTACTGTAGAACACTGGTTCTTAAACATAAATGTGCATATAAATCAGTTGGCAATCTTATTAAAGATTCTGATGCACACTGGGGTGGGGCCTGAGAGTCCACCTGTTAAATAGATACCCAGGTGATGCTAATGTGGCCGGGACCTGCACTACACTTTTGAGTAGTGAGTCTGTAAAATTCCCTACATTCTGGATTTTTGTTGATTGCCATCCTCCTGGTGGTAATTAAGATGTTTCTTGTATTTCCTGTCTACTGGTAGGTAGGTAGGTAGTTCTGGTGAAGGCACTGTCTTAAAGATCTTGACCAGTATGGGATATAACACCACAAACATATTTCATAATGTTGTACAGAGTATGTTCAGTTTAACAGAAATGCAGTTCAGAAAAAGGTAAAGAGAAACAAAGTGAACTATTTCAATGAAATTTTTGCTGGTTCTATTTCTAAATGTTGTGCTGTTTTTACATGTCACATGATTGAAGTCCAGAGGAAGATCCCTACTCTTTACTACAAAGATTCTGTATTCCACATCAAATTATTAAAAGGTGAAGTAGCAAGATAGCCTGAGAAAAAAGTGATTCCTATCTGTTTATTCAGTAGCTCATAATCCAATTAATTTAACTAATTTTGCTTGCTTCATTTACTTGAGTTTCATGGTTGGAAGTGGTATTGTGTGACAGGAGAACAAAAAGGGACAAGATATTCAGAACATGTGAGAATGTAATGCCCTCATATGGATATAAGCTTTCTTCTCTCTGCTTCTGGACCAAGGTGCTTATCAGGGTGCCTTGTCATCTCATTGTTGTCTTCTCTTCCTTATAAGGTGTAGCTCCCAACATGTAGTGTATAAAGACACATGCGTGCGTGCACATACACACACACGCACACACACAGATTGATTATACTTTGTAGTTCCATCATTGATAAGTGGTGCTGAACACAGCCATTGTCATGGCAACTTCATTTTTGTTAATTGGAGTTAAATAACTGGTTGGTTGGTTGGTTGGTTGGTTGGTTGGTTGGTTGGTTGGTTTTTTAAAATCAACTGAGGCAATGTAGGCAATACAGTCAGTTGGAACTCATCTTTAAAAGATTTTGTTAGTTTAAACATCTGTGTTTTCAGAAATTATAATGAAGTTATGATCTTTAAAGACACTATGAAATATTTAGAGAGATGATGCTTACTGACAAAAAATATTTTCAAGTATTTTTTGTTATTAGTGTCAGGATGGTGCTCTGGACAATCTATTAATTTTATATGACCTAGTTGCACAAATATGCTTTAAGGCAAGTTAGCTTGCATCCGGTTAGTATTCTTGTCGGCAAACACTAACAATATATCTGACATAATGAGCTTCTTGCAACAATCTCATCTACTTATTTACCTGGAAACATACGAAAAGCCAATCAGCATTCTTAGTTTCAAGGCTGGTTTTGTAAAATAATCTGCTCAACTCAATTTGTTTCATTCTTCCCGTGAACAACTGTAGACTCATAAACAAACTTGACATGAACTCTACGGCGAGGTGCAGAAAGGATGTGATCAGGCAGCAAGAATAAGGATGTAGAGCCCATGAGCAGTTCTCAGACCCACCAGCATGACTCATGAAAAGCAGTACCCCCCCTTTGTAGGTGAATAGAGTCCAACTTAGGGAGGTTGACTAACCTGGTCGAGGCCACTCAGCTAGCCTAAACCAAAGAAATGTTGAATTACTCCCAAGTTCTTGCTTTGCTTTTTCCCTTTCAAACATCCACATCCACAAGTGGGTGTAAACTTGTTTGGGTATGTTCCACCACTGCTGTAGCAGCAGACACACCCTGACCACTTCATGCAAGTTCTCATTTAATCAAGCTTCACAACCATCCACTGAGGTAAGTGCTGCCTTCTCCCCTTTTAGGGTTTCAGAATAGGACATTTAATCTACTCTGGGTCTTTATCCCCCAGCCAGTAGGGCCTGTGCTCTCTGTCCCCAGAACCCCTGCCCTCACTGATTCATTCGATGATCTCTATCCTCACACACCATTTTCTCATCTGTCAAATGACTTTAAAGGGATTTTATACAGTTACACATTTTATATATTTTAATCAAAAAGTTTAAAAATGATCAAGTTCAAAAAATGAAAAAAATCTTTCAATGAAAAGAATTGACTCTCCTTCAACCTAATTGCTCTCTAGGAGCAATCATGTTGGAACAATTTTTGTCCAAAATGCTAAGTAATATGCTGTTATTTATTGCTTTAGCCAATAAGCCTATATCTACTAACCTTCCATCCTCCTAACTCACTTTTAACTTCTCACGCCCCTTCTGCTCAGTATGGTGACATCACTAGTTTTTATTCTTTCATTGTTTACCTTTGTTATATTAAATAACACACTGCGCCTCCATTTCTTTTTTTTCCTCTGAAGCATTTTTAAAGGACTTTAGCATCACTACCCTTTCTTATTCTTTCCCCCTGTCTACCTTCAAACTGTTGTGGGCCTCCTCTTTAACTTTTAAACAGTCAAGGTTGATAGCATATACATTCTATTCTCTCTTCTTTTTTTCCATTTTTTTAAATGTGATAACATACACATAATAAAATTTACCATCTTAACCATTTTTAAGTGTACAATTCAGTGATATTAAATGCTTTGTTCTCTTTAGTAACTGCAATTAGGTCTTCCTTGCATTGTCTATAAGTCGTTTTGCAAAGTTTAAAGCAAATAAACAATGCTGACATTATTATGCTTTATTCAAAGCAAATAGTGGGCTGTGACTACGTTTCTTTTTGGTTTCAATGTCATGGTTCCTGTTGTACTCAAGGAGACTGTTCCTAATATCAAGTACAAATGGATTCTGCTTTTGTACACAACATAAAAATCATGCCACGGTTTATTCGATCCTCCTTTTTTCCTCTAACTTTTTTTATTGCCATGCTTGTTGAAACCATCGTATTCACTATATCCCCAGTATCTTCCAGCTTCTTATTCATTCCTTTATATGAAATTCCTTTCATTTCTTTTTAAAATCTCTGAGTGATTGTTTCATATTTGAATCATGCCTTTTCATACTGTTTTTTGTTTTTTATGGGTATCTCTAGTTGCCTTTCTTTCTCCTTTGCATTTTTTGTCTTATATCTTCACTCAATCGGTTCATCGATTCTGTGTTCCCTTTCTCTCAGACCTTTCTCACAGTCTCCCATCCTCCCACCTCACCCTGGACTGGTAATTCTCTTGGTCTGTTGCACAGCTGCCATCCTAGAGCTGCCTTCCCTGTTCTCCTCAATTTGTCTGCTGTCTCCACAACCCTATAGCTTCATCTCTGGGGCTGGAAGAGGCTACAGGACTCTTATTGTTGCTTGGCTGCTCACACCTGTTGCCGTGCAGCTCAGGGCCCTGACCACCCACGTGAGTAGTCAGGAATTGCACTGAGGATGACTTCTCAGGCCAGAGAAAATCCCTTCACGGGAGCCACTAACTTCTTCCAACCTCCTCATTTCCCCTAATGTGTACATTTCTTTGCTTGAGTCCCTTGCTGCTGATGCTGAGTCCCTGTGAGAGAAATGAAGTACAAAGGCCATACCTACCCTTCAGCATAATTGTTCAGACAGCTTCAATCCAAACTCAGATTCTTTGATTTAAAAAAAATTATTATATAAATAGTCGAAGGCAGGAAAAGGGATGATAATCCTTTCTGGCAAAGAAGCCACTAAATCCTTCTCCATCCCCATTCATCAAATATTGTATAATCTAATTAAAATTCTAACCCCCTGAAAGGTTTTAATTTCTTGCTAAAGCAGTTGACCATATGGTTCAACATAATAAAAATAAGAACACCTTGAAAGGAATGACGAAAATGTCATCAAAGTTAACAGAGAAGATGGAAAAAAACCTCTCACATTATATTGGATAATTTTCAAAAGTGCAATTCCTTTTTAGTGTTTCTGACCAAAGAGAAAATTCACTTGACAAACTTCATATCATGGTACTGCATTTATCTAAAGATCAAGCTCGATGTCATTTATTCTCTGGAACATACTGACCTTCACTCTGGATTTAAGAACAACAGATATGTCTGTTTACATTGATTTGCTAGGAGAGGCTCTTGGGCCCTCATGATTAGAAGCACACTGAACTAGAAATAAGGCTACTAAGAACAGAATTCTGTCAAAGGTAATTTCTCTTACCTAATTTTTTACTGTGTAATACCAGAATTTTGGCTATTATATAAGCTCTCCCTGGTCTGCATATAAAAAGACTTCCTGTGGTTCTTCAGGACTTTAGGAAGACAGAAAAAGGTCTGGGGGAACAGCCTGAGCCCATCCTCCATGGAGGTCCATGACCAGCTCACATTTTGCAAAGGACCTTCTAGGATGCCCGGTGGGTCTTACTACCAAGGTCCTGTCCCCTTCAACTAGGATCCAGCACTGGCCGCTGCCTGAACAGGTCTGCTGAGGAAAAGCTGCTTCCTGGACCCAAATCCTCCTGTGGGTGTTGGGTGTCCACAGTGTTGTCATTCCCCATGCTCTGGCGCTCATGGAGGTGTCCACTGTTGGCTTCAGGGCTCTTTTCCAAGTCTCATTCTTCTACGTTTGCTCAAGACCATGTTTTTGAGTTTGAGTTTTTCTTTCTTATCCTCCGAGTTGCTGCCTAGTGCTACAGTTCTCTTTCTTACCTGAACACATTGGGAATGTGGGGTACAGCTCACAGCAATTCTGCCCCGCTGGCTGTACCTTCTCGGTGCATTGGTGTCCAAGGAAGGGACATGTAAGTCTTTTGGACAGAAGATTATTTCCCTAGCTGGTATAATATGAAACATCTTCCAAGCAGCAGTAACTCTTGACGTAACAGTTTAACAATTTCATACCAGATAAGTCTGGATTGCAGTTTGGTCTGAGACTGTTTGTTTTACATACTTTTGTGGCAAACTCTGTTAATTGGCAGCACAAGCCAATTGGAAGGTGATTATAGCTAAATAGCAAAATATAATGCTAATTATCTCTTTTTGATTATAAGATATAGTTAAGCACTTCTGTCAACTGTAAAGTGGTTTTAATAGAAGAAGGATAAAAATCAGTTTTCTGGAAAATTAATGGAAATGAAATTATTTGCTTTTCTAGAATTTAGAATAAATGAAAAGTAAAACATACAGAAGTCATGAACCTCATAATAACGTCCTTGAAGGTCAAAGTAATTCGAAAAGCACTTAACTAAAGATAAGCTCAATTTCTTCCCCTCTCCTCACACTCTCACATGTAAGATATTGAGCCTTCTGGGCAAATTTCTGATGATGCATCAGTGCATAAAATTAATGAAAAACCAGGCAAACTTGTAGAAAGAATTTATTTATGTTCAACCTGTGAAATGTAAGATAGTTCCCGTGAAGCAGAATATTCATATTCTCTGTCTCTGTCTCTGTCTCTGTCTCTGTCTCTTTTTTTATGCACACTCCAAATTGGGTTTGGATTTATTAGTGTGCAAAGTAATGACTTCTAGCAGTGTAGTGATGGCCTCTGAGACTTCACTGAACCAGCAAGTCCCCTGCTGAGGCTGGAGAACACTGGGTCTAGGGCCAGGTACGCTCCTTGCTTTCGGAAGCCTGCCTTTCTTCCTACCTTGACAGAGGCAGATTGCCAGGTAGCCCCAGGTCAATGTCATACTTGGCCCTCGGTGGTACAGGAGCCCCAGGCTAACTGAGGTTGGTACAAAGTGTGGGCACTCTACGGCTGTGATTCCTAACGAGGGGTCAGGCAGCCAACTGGTCCTGGGTAGCTTCTGGCAGTCACAGATCAGGTTGAGTTCCTGCTGTCTTCCAGTGCATCTGCGGGAGTAGGGGAAGAGCAACAGGCACTGCCGTTGTGGGAACTGGGACCTAGGAGAGTCATGGGTTCTAACCCAGCCACAAAGACTGAAATGAAAGTGCATCTAGTGTTCTCCATGGGAAAAGAAGTTTAGCAGAAAAATCCAATCTTGCTGGGCTGTTAGGGCCACCTGATTTATCACGTGAGAATATGTTACAAAGTGGTTCACTCCCTGGTGAGAAAGGCATTCATCCATAGCAGTTCTTCCACTGTTTGCTTTCACAGGTTGGCCAGGTTGTTTTTGCTTTAGCTTCTGAATACAAAGTAGAAATGATTGTATGGATGAGGTTACTGTGAAAAAAGCATGTTGAGTACCTGACAAATAAAATAAGATACAGCCAGAGACTATGTTCAATTCATTTTTACTTCCCCAACATTTAACCCAGCCCTTTGCAGTCACTTGGAGATTCTTTTTGTTGATTGGATGAAAACTTTGTAGTCCGTGATGGTATTGACAAACTTTATGGACAATTACTTGAGGGGACGGAACACTTTGCTGTGAACACTGTCGAATTAGTTATGTGAAGTGATTTCCCTCAGGATGTGACATAGAATATCGTGTTAACAGTTTCTTTTTATAGAGAGGGCTTACTGTAATCCAAGACCAGCCTGCACTTGTATGCTGGTGCTACCCCACTGATAGGGTGGGGGCTTGACCCATCAGAGATTAAATGTGATGGCCATGTGTCTTTCCCAAGTCCTCAGGATCAGCTTTCTGAAGGCTCCGTGCAGAGTTTCAGAGGAGAGCTTTTTTTTCATGTAGTAAGTAATTATCAGGGACCTGGCCATGTATGGGGTACTTCCGAGAGGCTGCAGGACAGAGGAGGCTGTGGTTACAGCCCTCGATATACTTGTTTTCCAATAAGAGAGAGATGCAAGTACTTGTCACCATGATATGATACAGAAGTGTTAGGACTATAGGTTAGAGGAGAATCGAATCTCCCGACAGGAGGAATTAGGAACGATGACAAATGAAGGAGGTGGGGTTTGAACTCCACTTTGAGGAATGAATAGGAATTTCGTGGGTGAGGGAGAGGGGGGGAGAGACTATTCCAAGTGGAGACAAAAGCAAGAGGAGGAGGGAAAGGGTAGGTTGGATTTGGGAAACCGAGTTTACGAGAGCTTGCACTGGATGGGAAGGAGGCCCAGCCTGGAGACCCCTGATGTCATCCCAGGACTGTGATGGCTCTTGCCTTACTATATTTTAATGTTATATAGTAACCACCACAGCTCTTCCTTTCCCAAGTTCTTTCACAGAGAAGCTGAAAGTTCTTAGAAAGTTTTCACTAGGTCATTTCCAATTGTTTTGGGTCCTCTTTTAATTCTCTTTCAATGGAAAAATGCAGTGATTAGTGAAGTAGTCAAAGGGTCAGATGGATAGCAGCCTCAGGATACTGTAGAATGTCACGCTTGGTTGATAAATGGGCTTAAAAACTAGAGATCAATTAGTCTCACTTCCCCCGTCAAAATAAACTGGATGTATTTCTGTTATGTGTGTTATACAGTTATGTCTGAATGTTCTACATTATTGATTTGTTTTAATGCTCTTAGACATGCCGTCTTGTTTGTTCTGAGGGTTTCATCTGATTACAAATACTCATCTTAAGTTAATATTTCATGAGACTCGATCATAACTTGAGGCTAGAAGTGATGGAAATCGTGGCTATTATTTTTTAAAAAAAGACAATTATGCTACTCTCAGGGCAGTTTAGAATGAGAAACACAAACCCCTATTTGAGCACTAGTTCCATTTCCTTTATTTACCATCCCTGTGGACGATGATGAATTTTAACGTTTTCTTTTTAAGTGCTTAATTATTTATTTATTTTTAATAAAAAGTTATTGGGGGTGACATTGATTAATGAAGTCAAATGAATTTCAAGTGTACAATTCAACAGCATGTCGCATATACATTGCACTGTGTATTCACCACCCAAAGTTAGATTTCCTTTCGTCACCAAATACTTGACCCCTTTTACTCCTATCTACGCCCATTCCCTGTGGTAACCACAAATCCATAGTCTGTGTCCATGAGTCTCTATTTGTCATGTTTCTTTGTCACTTTCAGTTTTATATCCCACGTGTGAGTAAAATCATATGGCTTTCAACTCATTCTGCCCCATTGCCCTCCAAAGCTCATATTAATACACTCATTTTATTAACTAACAGACATTTACAAAATGTTTATTATACCCCACACACTGATCTAAGTGAAAACTTTACAAATATTAGACATTTCTTCCTCCTAACAGCCATATGAAGTAGATGGTATTATTATTATTATTATTATTATTATTATTATTCCTGTTTTACAGAAAGGGAAATCAAGGCACAGAGAAGTGAAGTAACTTGCCCAACGTCACAAAGATAGTGTTCACTGCCATTTGAGTAGACACGCAAATTAGAGGTCGTGTTTGGTATGTTCGATGTCACCTGAGTGAAAAAGGATAAAAAGAACTTGCCTAGGAGGATTCTACCTTGCTGTGCTCTGTGACAGAATTATGTTCTTGAACCATTTTAATACAGGTTTATTTTCTACAGTATATGTTAGTAGTTGTCTTTCAAGGAACTCAGTATTTTAATTAACTATAAATGTTTGAAAGTGGACAATTTCTATGTATGTTCAACAAACGCGTAAGCTATACCAGAGTCCATAATTAGGATCTTTTTATGTTGGATGATGTGGCTGTCGGTAGTGGCATTTCCCCAGAAATACTATAGCTCCCAGGAAGTTTTATTTTCCAGTTAGAGTTTATAATTGTTACATCATGCCAGCATCAGGACAGGATGTATCTTAAGTGGTTTTCTTTTCCGTGTCTTTGACAGATGTGTCATCCCCACACCAGCGAGCCTCTGCCAAGATGAAACCAATAGAAGAAGGGGTGGAAGATGATGATGAGGTCTTTGAACCCATGTCTTCAAAAACATTTAAAGTCCATCAGTTGCCTTGATCACAGAGAAGAGTCCAGTTACCAAGATGAAAATTGTCTTGAAGAGATCCTGAAAAATACCAGCACTTTTTCACTGCTTTTAGATTAGTCTGCTTTAGAACATCCAGACTGGTACAGTCTGAGGACCAGAAAGTGAGGAAGATTAAAAAATAGGAAGGTTATTTTAGCTTTCCTTCTTATTAGCCAGCTTTTTAAGTAGTTGTTTTACTGAGCCTTCTGACTAAACCTAGTTCTATTTTGAGATATTTATTTTCACAGTATTATCTAGATACACTATCATTTTAACTTTAAGAAGTCTTAGCGTTGTGTCAATGCAAATGCCTTTTTACTTATTTTTCCAAGTTGTAGTTCATCTTCCTTACAGACAGTTTTTTCTCTAAATGGTAATGGCGCTGTCCATTCGATAGTTTTAACAGATAACATTAAGTTTGAATTTGAAGTTGAAGTAACATTAAAAAGCAGGGAATCTCAGGCTTTGTTCAATCGAGTTCTTGGATGGAAAATTTTAAAGGAAGACGTGATTCGACTGGTGTTTGTTTCTCTCCCAGGCCAGACACATTACTCTACTTGATCGCCTTACTTATTTAGACATGGTATAAATAGCTTGATAATGAAAAAAACTCATCAGACTTTTCTCATATTGCCCTTATATTATGCTATTTATAAACTGGTCTGAAACCTAAAGCTGGAACGATAACAGATGGAAGCAGTTCTGAGCTCCGTGTCAGCCTTCAGCTGAATTCACTTACCTGTAGTTTGGAGCCATCTTGTCCCACACATCCTGGTGTGGGAAATACTTTACTTGCGGTAGGGAAGATAGCAGGGTCAAGTGGCCAAGCAAGTGTCACAGAATGCGGTGACTGACAGGGCAGCTTCATACTTTTGTCAGTATTCTTAAGGTTCAGATTGTTCCTCCAGAGCCATAGATGTCCCTTTAAGATCAGTGTCAGAGCTGTGAATGTGAACACAGCTGTGGCAAGTAGACAGTTCCACAGGCCATCCATGGACACCCAACCCAGATTGCTGTGAGAGCCTTGATTCCAGATCTCTCCTTTGTACTAAAGTCATGTTTTAGGAAACAGTGGTAGTCAACTGATGGGAAATGAGACATTTGCTTAAATCATCGGTCAGTCAGTGTGGCTGTGGCACTGAGTTAGGTGAAGCCTGTTGATCAGCTGTGCTGCATCATACCCACTGATGTTTATTTTGTTTCATCCACTAGAACCAACTTTGAGTACGTCCCCTGTTACATTAAATAGCTAAGAAAAGTTCCAAATGAAAATATTTTCAGGTGTGCTGAGCCAAAAGCAGCATCTCTGGTGATATCTGTTAGGGAAGGTAAATAAGCTACTCTAGGGCCACCTCAATTTACTAAATCTTTTTTAAAGCTAATTATTTTAGTAATTTCACTTGTGTTAAGTTTACATGCTAGATAACTCACTGAGAAAATTTCCACAAACTGGGAATCCAGCTTCTAACATCTTTATCGTATGTTGGCTTATTAACATTACAGTAGAGAGGCTGATTTCATTTTGCTGCTGTAGCGGTCTCTTCAGTATGCTGCATTAGAAATTTATTTTTGGGAAATGATGCAAAGTTGAATGACTTAGCCTTGGATTTAAGATTGTAAAGATGTAGTAGGTTTAACTATCTCTTTCTGTGCCTGAGAGCCCATGTATAACTATAAGGCAATGGTGTTAATACTGCTTTTCTTTAGCTATTGGAAGGTCACGTAGCCCATTTAGTTTACATATGCATAAGAATAATTTACAAAATCACTCTGTAGAGTAATTAGATATTACATCCTTCCCTAAGCAGAAAGTAATTTCAGATTCTGCTGAGGCCACATTTTTAATGTTCTGTGGGTACACAGAACCTTGGGATTTCCTTACTCTGACCCATCTTCAGGTTTGTCTCACTTTGTCGACTTCAGACAGTGGAGAAGGTCATCTCTAATGATCAACCCGGATGTGTTTGAAGGTTATTTTCTGTAGTGCTGGGAATAACCACTTTAAAAAGCACACTACTAAAATTAATGATACAAAGTCATTACTGCTTTTATTAAAATACATGAGTATGTGTGTGCATGCACAAGCATCAGTGTCATTGATAAGAAGATTATAATCTCAAGATTAGGATTCTTAAAAGAGTCACTTAGCTTGAATGGGAAACATGAAACTATTTTTAAATAAGACCTCTAAAGAAGACAATGAGACTCAGAGAAAAAGAGCCACAAGCCTTTTAGTAGCCCTCCCACATAGACTTGATAGGAAAGAAGCACATAAGAAAACAAGAGTTTTAAGTGTAGAATCTCCCCTGGATGATTTTAAATTCATTTATACAACTGAACAAGCATATCTTTGTATAAGGCATAAATACATAGACAAAAAACATGTTTGCTGCCAAAGTCACCAATTAAATGTTTTTTGGCATTCACTTAACTATGTGACCAAGGTTCAGAAAATGGTCTGCAAAAATTATTCTATAAATAACCCAAAATCTATGTTTAAATGTCACATCAAGTCTATGGTATGAATCTGGAGTGGAACATTTATACCAATGTATGTATCATTTGAAATATTTTGAAAGCCCTCATAAATATTTATATTTATAGAATAATAGCACAGACACTAGATAGATCCTCAATGATGTTTATATATATATCTTAAATTGGTAATAATGGGTGCTATATAATTATTTTATAGTTATCATCCTTTGCTTTCTGAGATCTTTTCTGTATCTCCCTATGGTTCAATCACTTTAATCACTAGACACCTTTGTGCTTTGCTGCCATGGTGAGCACTGGGACACATCACCTTCTTCCTGTCTGCTTCTCCTTCCACGCGTTTGAAGCATTTCCAGTTTTGCATCTTGAAACTGCTGATTCCTGCCTTTGAGGCCTTATCATGGCTTCAAAACAGAGTCACTTGGATTCTGGAAAAACTTTTGGGGAAAATTGAGGTAACCTACACACTGCCTTGTCCCTGGTGCCCCTAGGTAATGACTCCACCCTCCATTGAAGATTTTCATGCTATTGTATGGTGGCATCTGGCTGAGCACTGGCATGTGCAGGTCAGTCCTAACCTTTGGGGCCCGGTGCTCTCCTCCTTGCAGACCGTTGGGCACGGCTCCAAGCAGTCACTGAAATTTTTTTTCCATCTATTTTCATTTCCTCGGTTCTTTCTAAAGCTGCTCTACAGAAACCTCTAATCTTACCATGACTCAGTTTCCCCTTCCTTCCCTGTTTCCATCCCTGGTTTCCCAATCTTTTTCTAATCATCCCCAACTAAAGCGACTAGAAATTCTCACCTACTCAATCTAAATTCCTGAGGACTTGAAAGGATAGGATACAGTATAGGGAGCTTGAGTTTGGGGCATCAGTATGGCTTCGGTTCTGTTCAGGCGACACATTTTCTCACAGGGTAGCCATGCTTTGATTGTCACAGAACCTGAAAATACCTTGTGTAGAATGACATATTGTAAGTGCCATTTAAGAAACCTGCCTTTAAGTACTATTTACATTTTTTTATGTTATAGCCTTTAAGTACTATTTACATTTTTTTATGTTATAGCTGCAACCCAATTTTAAAGTACATAAGGGTTTTATGAATGCTTTATACAGGCATATTATTTATAGGAAACTCATTCTTTCTGTTTTTAGGTACCATCTACATTGATAAAATTTACTTTTTGATATATTTACATTTTGCCTGAATAGAGCCTTATAGTTTAAAATATCTTCATATATTGCCATTTAATCAAATAAATTTCTTACTTAGAAAATATGCGTATTTTTTATTTCATTCCTCTTACATATACAGTGAGTCTTCACTTAACATTGTCAATACATTCTGTGACTTTGAGAAGTGGCATGATGAAACCAATTTTACCGAAGTCTGATTGATAGAAACGAGAGTTAAATTCCTACACATCTGATCAACGTTATAACAAGGCGATGTTATTTGAGGACCTACTGTAGTTGTTTGCTCTAACTCCGTGCCTAAAGGCTAGGATTGGTTCAATTAACTTCAGAGGTTATGGGAATTGCTCTGGTTTAGGTAGTCTGAGCAGACCTGCAGAAGGGGTGCTCTTGGGTCAGCTCCACTTATTTCCAAAGGTCTGCCATCTTGGCTGCCTTTGGCCATGAAGAGGGAAAGCTACAAAGCAGTGTACACAATGTTGACTGGAAGCAGCGATTGAGAAGCCTTCAGAGTTTCACTGTGGGGATATAGATCTTAACTTTGTAGTCCACCTTATTTTAACATTCCTTTCTAGTTTCATAAGGTTCAACAACACACGGAGTCACATGAAAGGGGCCAAAAGTCTCCCCTGGGTCTATTCTGTGGTAGGCATGAGGGACCGATCTTTCTATTCTTGGAAAAACCCACATTTCTTCCTTCATCTATCCTGGGCCTTGAAATGGGAGATTGAGAGCCCATCCCTTAGCTCTTAGTAGCAGGTCATTGGCACCACATAAACCTACTCCAATCAGCCCCAAGGCTAGACCCAAATGGAAGGAGCATCCTATACTACCATGAAAGGAATTCTGTCGCTCAATAAACCATGTCACCTAAGTCTGAAGTCCAAGTTCTGAGCCTTGAACTTCTTGCTGAGCCAGCTTTGGGGCAGCTTCTTCTTACCTAAGCCTGTGCCGTGAGGCCTAAGAGTTTTCACCTATGTCCACTTGGGGGTTTTCTATGGACAGATGCGTTTATAGTCGCCAAATGGTAAAATTGACAATACTTGGCTATACGGATTTGTGGGAGCGATGTGGTGTTGAAGGTGAGGGGCATGTCAAAGATCTCTGTCCCCAGTTACTACTGGTCAGTCCCTAGCTAGGAACATGGTAGAGGACCAGGTTTGAGTGGAAAGACTGAGTATACCTTCTCCATGCTGAGTTCGAGGAGCCTTTGGGATAGTGGAGAGATGTCAAGTAGGCAGTCAGATAAATAACTCTGGAACTCAGTAAAGGGAGTCTAGGCTGAAGATATAGATTTCTAAGTTGAAGATGACACTGTGAACTTGATAGCTTCCCAATACATAAAGATTTTTCCGATAAGGTGTTTTTGCATATGTGTATGTAATGAATGAATGTGACTTTATTTTCTTTTATTTTGAAATGTATTAACATTTGGATAGCTGTATAACTCACTGCCAGTATTTTCTAAATAACCAATGCGCAAAGTTGCAAAACCGTATGGTCTAGTGCAAGCTAGACCACTGTAACAGCAGAAAAGAGTCATTGGTATGTTTTCAGATTCCGTATTGCAACTAACCATGAAGAAACTATCACTTGTTGAGTTTTGTTGTAGTATCAGGAATATCCACAATTATCTCTAAAGGCTATTAGAATACGTCTTTTTTTTTTTTTCAACTATATATCTGTGTGAGGTCAGATTTCCCTCGTAAACTTTAGCCAAAACAATGCAGAAGCAGATGTGAGAATCCAGCTCTGTTTTCTATTAAGCCAAACTTTTAAAAGATTTGTAAAAAGTATAAAACAATGCTACTCTTCATCCTATATTTTTTTAGTTTGGTAAAATAGTTATTTAAAGAATAATGTCCTTTACAGTAACATGTAATAAGTTTTTTTATTATTTTAAAATAAAATAATAAATATCATCATTCTATGTGTGCCTCCACTTCCGATCTCTGTGATTCTCTCTGTGATTGGTTTCTGCAACAGAACCCAACTTGTTTCTCTACCTCTAGCCTTGGCTTTTCCAGTCAACCTTTGTGCTACTATTAATCTGAAAATTTGCAAAGATGAAAACCTTCTGAGAAGACATCTTACCTGCAGAGAAAAGCCCACATTTTTAGCAGGGCTACCAGGCTATCCATGTCTAGTCGCCCCTCCCCCTGCACCCAGCCATGGTGGTGACCATTTGCCATTCTCTGAGCTCATCACCCAGCCCTTCTGCCTGAAATGCCGGTGCCTCCCCCTCCAGCAGTGCCCCAGGATTAACTCCTACACCTCCCAGTTAAAGTGTCGCACCCTCTTTGAAGTCAGTTCTTCCTCATTCCTCCCCCTCTGCTGCCTTGGGTTTACAACCACAGTGTGTCTGGTAGGTAGTAAGTATGCTGTGCCACAGCCATGGCAGAGAGATTCGTTCAGGTTCTCAAAGTCCCCTGATGTATTTGACAAAGCCCTTATCCTTACCCACGCAGTAGCTGAACCCCCTGCAGTGCTGTGAAGGTGGCAGGACAGATATTAGCATCCCCGTTTTAGATGGGAGGGAAGTGCAGAGAGGATGAATGACTGGTTCAAGGTCACATGGCCAGCAAGTGAGCAACCAGGACCCAAATGCATGGTTGGCCTGGGCACTTTCCTAGCTATACCTTACAACTCTGAGAAACCTATTTCTTTCCAACCATGCTCTTATTCTACTCTTAGGCCTTCTTCTCATTCCACTTTAGGGCCATTTGCATAGTTTCAACATTGTCATACCAGATTCCTCTGGATTGCTACACTCCTGGATCCTGTATGTTAGAGAATACATTAATATTTCCTTGCTATTTACTAGAGTCAAAGATATCCCACATTGACCTTTGAGATCACCCAGGCTCCTTCTTCATTCTGTCATGAAAGAATTCACCTCTCTCCAGTTTCCAGCTAAGCCTTTCTGTTTTTCTACTCCTATTTGCTTGACAGAGCTGCTTGTCACACTGTGGTTACTTAGCATCACTGGACTTGCTCCCCGGAGAAGGAAGCACCGTGACTTGGGGTTTTCCTCTCTGACTCCTTGCATGACAGGCCAATAGAACTAAATATGGTTTAAACTAAGCTAAACTACCTGACACCTGAGTAAAGGAAGTCTCACAACTATAAAATGGCTCTTACAGGAAAGGAGCCTTGAGTGAGAAATGATTATAGCCATTTACTTCTTGATATTTTTCTGCATGTGATAAAAACACAGAGCTGCTCACGTCTTTTAGTGGTTACATATAATTATCCCATTTATGCAGAGACTGACTGAGATGAAACACATGTCCCTTTCAAGGAGCTCAGACAGGGATGAATCTCAGGATCAGTCTTCCAGTGCACTGGCTACACTGCACATAAAACAGAACTACAGAGATTCATCTACTCTGAATTAGTTTCTCTTAAAAAAGCTTCTGCTATCTTGGAGACATAGCCAAACTTTTTCAAGGTGTTTCCCATTATTTTTGTTGTTCTCATCTGTTTACTCTTCTTATTAATATTGATATGTATTATGAGTAAGAATAACAATATAATACTTTATATTTTTTGTACATGTATTTACATAGAGAGGCGGGCGTTTTTTTAGAAAAAAGAAAAATTAAAATCTGATGTTCCCCTTTAAAATAATTTATCAGTTCATGTGAAAATGCAGGGGCCAAGTTACATGCTGCCCCAAACAGATTTCTTATCTATGTTGTCTACCTCGGCCTCCCTCTCGACTCAAAGCAACTCTAAAGTACTGACCTGAAAAAGGAAGCGGAGTCCTTCTCCTTGGACGTGGCTTGAGGTCAGACAGATGCACGGGATCTTTGGCAAGTTGTTAAAACTTTTAAAGCCACAGTGTCCCCATGTGGTAACCAAAACTTTTCCCAACACATAGTTGGCACTCAGTAAATGTTAGTTCTCAATCTTTTTCCCTTTTTCCTTCAGCTGCCAAGTCAAATCCTTAAGGTTCTGGCATCTTGGCAACCCTGGTCCTTGTAAAGAGCCAGAGGGTCAGTGCCAGGACCCGAGGGACAGGCAGGGCAGAGAACTGTTACCAAGGCCCCTTCTGTTTACAGCATACATAGTCGAAGGCACAGGAGCCCAGCGCTCACAGACTGCGGTCTCTCTGGACATGTTGGCCTGGGGCAGAGAGAGAAGCCAATTCTTCAATAAGTGGTCCCAGAAAGCACTCGGCTGCGAAAGGAGGCTGTAGGCACCACTCTAAGGTGGCTAGTGAGTGGAAAACATTGGCATTAGGAAAAAGGATGATCTCCATGAGGTGATGAGAAAGAAGAACATGTTAAGCTGCAGTCAACTTTTGACACTTATTTTGACCTAATACTCTTGCTTATCTCCCCACGGTGACCAGATGAGAGCTGTGAGCAGGTGGGATGGAGATGCGTGGAATGTTCAATGGGTGAGTTTTGACAATAGGAAGGATGGAGAGAAATTCATCTAGACCCCAGAAAGTGTGAGAAAGGGAGAAGTTCTAAAAACCTTAGGAGACTGTAAGACTTGTATTCCTGGCATGGTTTGAGTGCTAAAGAATGCTGGACATAATCTTTTAGACTAAAGCAATGAGGAGTTAATACCTCATCCTCAAACTCCAACATGATCTATGCCTAAGTGTTTGAATTTTTTTGTTTGCTTTGATGTAAAAGCAAGAATATTTGGAGCAAGAAGCTGCAGTACTCCAAATACACAATAGGCCTTTTCTTCATCATTCATACATTTCTGGTTAAGCTATACATAGATAGGCCATGTTATTTGTCCAGAGGAAGAGAGTGTAAAGATACGAGAATAATTTTTTAGTCCTAAATGCTGTTTTGTTTACTTTCTGTCTAGATATTTACCAGTATCAAATTCAAACTATAATACTGTGTAATTATACATAATTTTTTTTATGTATTTGAAATTAGACTAGATATACATTTATAAACTTAAAATCTGGCTGAACAGTGTTCTATTAACTCATTGCATGTGTTTCCTTTGTCTTGCGTTAATAAATAGCAATGTCTAGAAAAAAAAGAATGCTGAGACATTGGGCAGTTGATATCACCTGTTTGGACCTCGGTTTCATCTGTAAAATGAGGTGAGAGCAGGTGAGGACTCTTCTAATTCCGATGTCCATAACTCTAAGTTGCATACTTTTTAAGGTCTGACATGGTGTCTCCTTGCTCCGGGACTTTTTCTTTTTTTGGTCGAAGATGATTTGGAGTGTTACATAAAGTCTCACCAGCTGCCCCACCTCTGGCTATCTTTCCTATCTGGGGCAGTCCCATCTTTGCCCTGTCCTTCACAAATGCTCTGTTGGTTTGAAGTCATGTTACCTTTATTCTCAGTACCAGAACTAAATTTTAGGTCTTTTTATCACCAAGTATCCAATGTTTTCTTTTACACCATTTAAAGGGTTTCTCAAAAGTACTCCTCAAAGCAGTTAGCTTGCTGGAAAACCCCTTCTAGCCCTTTCAAAATGGTGTTCACTGAGATTTTGGAGGGACATAGAACTTCAGAGCAGACAGAATCTGTATTTCAACTAGTTCAGAAATTCTCAAACTTGAGTGGGCATCAGAAGAATCACCTGAGCCTCCTCAAAACACAGCTTGCTGGGCCCCACCCCCAGAGATTTGATTCAGTACATCTGGGATAGAGCCCTAACTCTGGGTTTCTAAGTTCCCAGATATGTTGACACTACCATTTAAGGAGACCACACTTTGAAGTCCCTTTAATTATTAGTCCAGTGCTCTTATTAACCTACGAGGAGACTACGGCTGGGAAAATTGAACTCAAGAAAAATTATTACCCAGCTAATCTCATTCACAGTCCAATGGCTTTCAATTAAAAGCAATTTATATATATAGGCCAGTAGTTTTCAAACTTTTAATAAAAGAGTCACTTAGGGAACCAGTTAAAATGTGGATCCAGGAACACAATACACCTGTAGCGATGATTCATAACCCCAGCTGCACATTGGAGCCAGAGATTCCAGTGTAATTTATCTGGGCATCAAGATTCTTAAAAGGCCCCAGGATGATTCAAATGTGTTAAGTTTGAGATGCTGTGGTCTGGAAAAAGGTCAGAAACCTTCTCTTGTACAGGCATCCCAGGTGATGTGGGTATAGCTGTGAGCTGGTGCAGACTTTGCAGGCAAATACTTTTCTAGTTTTGCTTCCTGCTTTAGGAAACATAAAGCAGCAGGAGTGTCAGTGTGGGGTTTGAAGAGTGAATAGCAGGTGGCATAGAAGGAAACATGCAGATTAAAGCAAGTGTAAATAGTCTTGTTGGCGTGATTTTTTTTCCTGTGTATATCAATATTTGGTTTTGGAACTTTTCAATTGAGATATAATTGACAAATAATAACATATTACTTTCAAGTGTACAACATAATGATTTTTTTATACATATATAGTGAGAAATAATCACCACAAGTCTAGTAAACAACCATCACCACATATGGTTACAAATTTCTTGTGATGAGAACTTTTAAGATCTACTCTCTCAGCAACTTTCAAATGTGCAGTACAGTATTATTAACTATAGCAGTACACAGCAAGCAGTACATTAGATCTCCAGGACTCACTTATTTTATTAATGGAAGTTTGTACCTTTTGACCACTGTTGGTGAATGATTTTGATCTGTTCAGCTCCCTCAGTCATGTTCTTTGGCTTTCTGTAGCTTCTTATATAACAGAGTCAGAAACAAGCTTACAGCCTGATTCTGGTATTTGGGGGAAAAGAATAATTACAATCAGAATTCTGAGATGTCTCTTCAAGCTCCAAGACTAGTTATGTGACCTGAGCAGTTAATGTCACCTCCTTGAGCCCAATTGTATATTCTTTCGTAATATAGGAATATTAATATCTGACATCTTTAAAAGGGTTTTGTAAGAACCCATTTTCAAAGCCTATGTAAACTATAAAGCACTATGAAATTGAAAGCTATTATTATATTAACACATAAATGGAAGCTTAAGATGAAAGCAATTCCTCTTCACTAAATTACATTTGGAAATTCGCTTGTAACATTTATTTAATTTGTCCTTATTTCTAGGTAGACACTTTCAAATCCCAAACCCAGAACACCTGGGTGTGTGTGATAGTATGAGCATTTTGACAAGATATAGTTTTTTTCTCAGATAATGGGAGCATGGATAGACCTATTAAAATGTCTAAGTGAGAAGAACATCAAAGTTTTAAGTGAAAAAAACCCTAAAAAATTTTTTTAAAGTCTTATATTTCTTATATCTTGAAACAGGGATAAGAAATTTATGGGACTTTGACTAATTTTATAGCCAATGCAAGTATGAGTAGCAATGCAATATAGGTGTTCACAGTTTTGAAGTTTCTTATTACGAGAAGATCTAAAAATACTGAGATAAAAATTTTTGTCCTAGACGTTACCGATATCAATATCCCTTTGATACCCACGGACTCCACATTGACAGCCTGTCTTCTGCATAAGATCCCATAAAGTCATTTCTTATAATTACATATTTTTCCAAGCAGAAATTCTCCTTGGCTAAGTTCATCAAACATATGAAATATACAGAAATTCAAATAGCAGCTATGAGGTGATGTAAAATTGTTTCAGAGAGCGAGTGAAGAGTGCCCTCTGGTGATATCATGCAGCAACTGAAATGCATCATACATCGTCTTTAATCACAGAATCATTAAATCACACTTCTACAGTTTCTTAAAAATCAGACTTTCATCTCAACCATAAGGAATTTCTACACTTCCAAAGGCCTATTGTACAATGTACTAAATTAGGAAGTGCTATTTATATTGTGTTATATTATTTAGGTTAGATTTGACGGGAGACCTAAAAAAAATTTTAGTTGGGACAGTGTTCCATTAAGAAATTTTAATTAAAAAAATAAAAAAAGCACTAAGGGTGCTTTTAAACTGAGGATAACACATTATGTTTAAGTAACAGTGAAAGCTTTCTCTTCAATTCCAATTGTTTCCATATTAACTCTGTGTCTTTGTGTCTCTTAAGTAATCTGACTTTGGCCCACAGTTTTTTGTTTTGTTTTGTTTTGTTTTTTGTTTTATTGCTAATTTGTTTTGTTTTATTTTGTGATGGGATTGGAGATTGTTTTGGAACATTTAGACATGGTGATGGGGTTCTAATAGAACTTGCTGACTCTCCTGAAAGTTTTGGGAATAACAATCTGGAATGATCTGGTGTGACCCTTGATGAAGGTAGAATAATGGACCAAATGACATTCCAGGGCTCCTTCCAAACATTTTACTCTGTTAAAATTGCCCTGGTAATCTGATATGTCTCCCCATTAATGCTGTGCAGTATTAACAAAGAAATACAAACTCAAGGAAACAGTGAGCCTGGCACATCTCCAGAATACTTCAACAACAGCTTCTCACATTTCAGCCCCTCCTTTGCATTTTCAAATTTTTCTATCATGAAAAAGCTTATTATGGTTATAATTAGATTTTATTATTGTTTTAAACGGATTGCTTTGGGTGAGTGGCAGAAGCAAGTTTAACACAGGACTAGCTAAACTAATATATCTGGACTAACTAATGAAAATTATTTGTACAGAATTAATTTCATGAAGAAATAAGAACATTTGAAGAGCCAGTGTGGAGGTAACTGCAATGGCTCGAATATGTGATCTGATGATCTAAATGAAAGAAGTGATAAAATAAAATTTGAAATATCTGATATGCCAGTAGTGAGGCCACACTTAGAGAAGAAAATGTAGAAAAGCAGTAAGAAAGGACCACATGTCAATAATACATCTATTTGAACCAAGTCAAATGTAAATATGGTTTGATTCTTAAGTTCGAAATTCTCTTTCCATCTACTCTGATTTTGCAGCATTATTGCTACTATAATATTTAAGTGTGAGTCTAGTTTTCTTGACAAAAATGTAGAACCATGTCATTTGAGGTGTGAGCAAAAACCCAAAGGTTGGAGTAGACTTTAAAGAATTTTTATAAACTGGAACGGGCAAATAGCTATAGGTGTGAAGCAGCTCAGAAATTAAATGGAAATTGAAGCCCTTGACCTTCAAAAAATAGCTCACATCTTCAATAAACTTTGACTAATTTTATAGCCAAAATACATAAATGTATCTTACAGATAAGAAAATTTTTAAGTGGAAATATTGTGTTAAGAAACATGCCTGATATGCAGCCTCAGAAACATTTACCATTTTCCGGAGTACTAAAAACCACTTCAGAAAATGTGTATACGTGTGTGTGTGTGTGTGTGTGTGTGTGTGTGTGTGTGTGTGTGAGTGTGAGAGAGAGAGAGAGAGAGAGAGAGAGAATTAGAAAGGGTAACATATGCTGATTTCTAAACTGAGATGACAAGTTATATTTAAGTAACAGTAAAATCTTTCTTTTAAATTTCAATTGTTTCTAGAAAGCAAAGCAGACAATAGAACCCATAGAGTTTTTGAGAGGAAAAAAAATCAATTTTGTGAAAATAACAAGAAAACAGGAGCAGGATCTGTCACAAAATGGTAGATTGTCACAAAAGTAATTTTTTGATTTAGTAGCCTACCAAGCAAAAGCTTCATATAAAGGCACTTACAGAAAGCTTCTACAAGAGGCACAAACAGGGGTATAGGGCAAATGCAGTGCTTTGTGTAGAGGATTCTGGGGCTTCTTCTTATCCTGAATGGGTCTTACATTTTTTTTTTAATTAAGAAAAAGAAAAGAAACATTAATCACAGAAGCATATTGGACCACCTATATTTTAGTTGTCAAATTCTCCTATCATTTAAATACTATAACTTCTTTTCCCCAGTGTAGAGGAGAGGGTGAATGTGGTAAACGATGTTTCTCCAAACCAGCAAAATATCTTGTGGATTTCTAAACAGTTATAAAACATTCAGATTATCCTAAGCCCCAGCTTTTCAGTGATGGTCTAGGGAGTTCCATTAGAATTCTAAAATTAAGTGTCCCTGTGTTCACCGCACCCCGCCCCACTCTCCTACCAATGGCTGCTTAGAAAGCAACCAAAAAAGAAAACAAACAAAAAAAAGTGGTGAGAAGTCCTTTCCCCCATGTTCTTTCATGAAAGTACATAGTTTTATACTTAGGTCATCTTCCAGAACCTTCTGTCTCTC
>NW_011888839.1:2497152-2527782 GCF_000151845.1 Pteropus vampyrus
TATAAAGGCACTTACAGAAAGCTTCTACAAGAGGCACAAACAGGGGTATAGGGCAAATGCAGTGCTTTGTGTAGAGGATTCTGGGGCTTCTTCTTATCCTGAATGGGTCTTACATTTTTTTTTTAATTAAGAAAAAGAAAAGAAACATTAATCACAGAAGCATATTGGACCACCTATATTTTAGTTGTCAAATTCTCCTATCATTTAAATACTATAACTTCTTTTCCCCAGTGTAGAGGAGAGGGTGAATGTGGTAAACGATGTTTCTCCAAATCGGCATGTGGGTTCACCAGCAAAATATCTTGTGGATTTCTAAACAGTTATAAAACATTCAGATTATCCTAAGCCCCAGCTTTTCAGTGATGGTCTAGGGAGTTCCATTAAAATTCTAAAATTAAGTGTCCCTGTGTTCACCGCACCCCGCCCCACTCTCCTACCAATGGCTGCTTAGAAAGCAACCAAAAAAGAAAACAAACAAAAAAAAGTGGTGAGAAGTCCTTTCCCCCATGTTCTTTCATGAAAGTACATAGTTTTATACTTAGGTCATCTTCCAGAACCTTCTGTCTCTCTCTCCACTGGTTCTATTCCCTCTGCCTTCAAATGCATGCTTTGTATCCTTAAAAAATAAATGATAAGTTCATGAGAAGACGTTATGGTATAGAAGCAAAGGGTTGCTGTTCTTTGATTTACGGATCAGTCTTTCTTGTCTGTCTGCCTGCCTGTCTGTTTTATCGTCAGATTCACTCGGATTCAAAACTTCGACAAGGTATTGTGAAAGATAGCCACCTTAAAGAGTACAAGCACAGAGCAGGAGTCCAACAGGGCTACTTTAGCAAGCAAGTTGGGAAGCAAAACTCTACCACTGCAATAACTTGGTTAAGGAAGCAACTTTATAATAATTTTAGTAACTTTGTTAACACCTATAGCTTTTCCACATTGTAGCACATTATTTGTTATTCTATATATTTTCCCATAATGAAATAAAACAAAACAGTAAACAAAAAACCCCTAGTATTTTTAATCTTGAAAAATTTGTAACTTATTTTTTCGAATTGTATTACATTTATCCTCCTTTTCACTCCCATAAACAAGTAGTATAGGCTGTGTTGCTATTTTTTTAAACCTCTGCAATTTGGTTTCGCCCATATTTTTCCATTAAAAATTTTCAGTCTATGATTCTGGATACTTTTTATTGACCTTTCTTCCTATTTATTAATCTTCTGTTCTGTTGCTTTTCTGCTTTTTTTTTCTCTCCCTGTTCTCTCAGCAGTTAACCTTCTGTTAAACCCACCTGAATTCTAATTTTTAGTCGTTATAATTTTGGGTTCTAAAATTTCTGACTTTTATATTTTCTCTATTTATTAGTTATTTTAAAAGTCTTTGTATAATAATTGCAATTCTGAGACACCTGTGTATATATCTGTTGTTTTCCATTGTTTCCAGTGAATTGATACTGTTTATTAGCATGCTTCCTATTATTTGACTGAATGCTGGGCATTGCAGATGAAAATTTGTAGAACCTTTGGGTAATGTTATCTTCTTCCAAGGAGGGTTGTTTTATTTTGGTAGGTAGGTAGAGTATCAGGGTTTTTAGTCTTTGTTAGGGCTGGTCTATTTCAAGTTTGCCCCTTTCCTGGTATTTGGCCTGTAATCTTAGGACAGGCCCTTATTCCTAGATTTAGCCCTTCTGGGATCCAGACAAAAAGCCCAGGTGTTGACCAAGGCCCGTCCAACTCTCTGAGGCTTCAAATTCCATCCCTATCTGTCCAGCATTAGATGGTTGAGAAAAGCTCTTTTAACTCCTTTAGCCTCCCAACCAGGGGCTGACTAGGGTGAAATAAGGAAGGTGACTAAAGCACCTTCCTCAGCTCGCTAAGACTGCCACTTCCTGTTTGGGTTCTATCACCCTGTGGTGGCACCTCAGGAAACAGGAAAGTGCCTTTAGGGAAAAAGCTGGGCGTAAGCGTATGGCACTCAATTGTGCTTTGCCCTTCTTTCAGAGTTGATGGCCCCTGAAGTTCCTGGCTGCACAGATTGCCCTCCAATGTATTCACCCTGATTTTAATACTTTGTCTCATCAAATTTATCTCTTTATTGATTGAATGTGAACTGCTTATTTTCAACTCTGATTTTTTGTTTATGCTGTTTCTTGTCTTCCATTTACTTCCTTCACCCATCCAAATCAATTCCATCTTTCTTACTTCACCTAAGTCTCACTTCCTCAAACCACTTGTACATTTATCAAAAAATGTTTTTGAACAATTTTTACTGATATAGCAAAATATATGATGTAAAGGGAAAAAGTATAAAGTTCCAAATCATTTATAATGTAACTTAATTTTATTTTAAAAAATCAAATTTATTGATAAAAGAAAAGAAAATCAATGAAAAATGTTAATAGTTACTTATAGGTGATGGGATTATGTATTTTTAAAGAGGTTTTCTATATTTGAAATTAATAAAGAATATTTCCAGGTGATAGGATTATGTATAAATTTTTATTTTTTAAGGTTCTCCCTATTCCCTACAGTAAAGTACAATGTTACTTTTATAACAAAAATCTACTCTTTTAAATATTATCAAAAATAAACGTGGTTGAAATGTTTATGTAATCACACTCTCATGAGCATACATGATAGAGACCTTCACATTCTAAAAGTGAATCATTCACTGTTGCACAATATACTAAACACTACTATAGACTTAAAAATGATTAAGATGGTAAAGTATCTTTTTTTCACCACGATTAAAAAGAAAAAAAAGTAAGTCAGAGTAGACACCATTCGCCACCCACAAACATGCACACGCACAGTGAGTCATCCAGGTATAGAGTGCAAATGAAAAAGAGCGTAATCGTGGGACTGGCCAATTTATAGCACTCAAGTTTTATCAAATTGTTTCTGTAGTATATCAATAGTGTATACACAGTTTGACAAATCTACATTCACATTTTAGATATTGGTACTGGTGTAACTTGACTTTGTTTCTTTGTACCTTTACAAATAATAAGAAAATAAATTGTAGGGAAATCCTAAAACGGTTCCCCATTGGGGTTTGAATATTTTTGTTTCAGGTGACTTCTCCTGATCACATGAAGTATGTATCTTGATTCACAAGCTTGCATAATCCATGCTGGCTAATGCAGGATGACTCTTAATGATGACAGAGCCCATCTTTCCTTCTTGATTCATTCAGACTGAATTTATCCACCATCTGTATTGTCATAAGTAAGGTCCATATTTATAATCACCTCTGAAGATATGTTAAAACTCTTTAATTTATGCTGATTGATGCACATACTGCCTCAATAGCCTTTTATTCATTCATTTAATCAAGCAGCCATACAAATCATGAATAATCTACAAAACTCATCGTAAATGTCAACGTTATATGTTTTATTTTTAATCAAGTAATTTTTTTAAACCTCAAAATATCCACAATTGACAGAATAAGACATTAGGCATGAAATGAAAATATAAAATTCATGGTCTGCAGAAAGGCAAACAGTACTTTAGTCCATTGGGATGTCTGCACATGGGTGAAATGCTATTCCAAACATCTACTCTTTTTTTTTTTTTTGTCATTTAAAAACATACAGTTCAAATGATTTTTTAAAAAAAATTTTCACTTGTAAACAACATGAGTCAAAATGGACAATGAGGTCATCTAAATACTACACAGGATAATTTAAAAACACTAGATAAAACACCATATTAAAGACATAGAGAAATCAGTGTTCACTTTGGTCTCTAGTATGGTTAGAGCTGTTAATACCAAAAACAACACGTACTAATTAAAGCCAGCTTGGTGGTGGATGCCAGTGGTTGGTAGATGTAAGTAATTCAAGAGGTAGTCAACACCATCATTTTCAAGCTGGTAAACTCTCACAAGTGTTAAGCCACAGATGTATTAAATAGAGTAATAATTTCTCACAGTACAGTACTTTGCCATAACTTTGCAGCTTTGTTCCATATATAAAATTTAAAAACGATTCATAGGTCAACCTCTTATTCTAACTGAACTATGACACAGATCACACAACCACCACGTCTTAAAGAGGCTGATGACAGCTATGTAAGACAGAATTTGATGCTTTTAACAAGTTGTTCTCTAAAACAAATAAATCTCATTAAGACATCTAGAAAATTAAAGGCAGTGCAGCTGCACTTGTACATACTTTCCCAAATTTTATAACCAAAGGGGAAATACACATATATATTTTATGATAAACATTTCTTAGAGGAAAACAGATAAATTAATTTAAATTAACTTTAGACTTAATGAGATTTCCCATGTCCTGTATAATTCATCTTACAGTGAATGTTACAAAGTCTATTAACACTTATGAGCTTCTATTCACAAACTAAATACAACTAGCAGTAACTTGGGGCCACATTGGTGCAAAATAAAACTGGGCCAGAGTATTAAAAAAATTGGCAATAAAAACATCCTATTTTTGTAGATGGACCGATGCTAAGAACATGATGTTTCCTGATCTTTTCCCCTACATTGCACGCCAAACTTCCAAGTTATAAGCAGGTAAAAATCTTTCTATATCTTTCAATTGTAAAAATACATCCAAAGTCTAAAAAGACTAGAAATGCAAGTATAAAAATGTTTCCACTATCATCTGCCATGTAGCAAAGGAATAGCTCACAGGGCTAAGAGACTGGTAAAGCATCTTTCTTAGGAATTACATTTGTGTTGACATGGGGGTGAAGTCAAGGGGCAACTAATTCACAGACCTCCTGCCCAATCCATGAGTAAACCTGTAAACAGATGCTTCACACAGACCCTTCCCCTCAGTAGCTAGAAATGGCATTGCACATGCACTCTATGTCCACTCCTTGGCAAGCCAGTGCTAGTTAGTTAGTGTGCCTGGGGTAATAATGCTGCAATATGCTTGGCTTCAGGGCATCACAGACACAAACGAAGAATGGCATCTTTTATACCGTTTGCTCAGCATGAATACACTCATATACCAACCTCTTCTGCTATACTTTCCGCCCCCAACCTCTGGGCAAAGCAGCTATTTCCAAGATAGCTTCTATGTTCTGTTTTGCTTAAATGTAAGAATGCCCATAATTCCTTAAATTAAATACATGGTAACTTTAAGGAAATGTTTGGAGACTTTGCTAACTAAATGAGATGCTTCATTATTCACAAGTGTTTGTCAGAAACATGGAGTTGTAAGTTGTTATTTATATTATAGATAAAAAGTTTCTGTACCAGAGAATTAACAGCCAACTGTAAGGCTGGAGCAGCATAAAGGTGTGCTATGCATCATCTATGAGGTAGCCTTTTGTTGTAAACAGAATATATTTCACCCATGTAAATGAACACTGCTCACATCAGTGATATTCCCACACGCAAGGAATTCAGGAATTCTGCTTTAGAGTACTTTCCACATGAAACAGAGAGAACTGATATCTGATATTCAGAAATTTTGATCTGTCAAACGTAGAGGTAGTTATTACTAACATTAGTACATAATACTTATATAAAGGTCCAAGTTATTTGGTTTGTTTTGAGTAAGCAGGACTGTAGACTATTCTGTAAAAAATCAACATTATATGGTATGTTCCCTGAGCAAAGTTCTTTGTCCTGAGTATGTTATGTAATAGTGATAATATTCTTATATAAAAAATAAACCCCAACTTTTAATCAAGATAGGTTTGGTATGTGCTCTTAGTTCAGTCTGTTAAGATGCTTAAAATGATTTCAAATTGCACCCACGAAGTCCACAGTATAAAATGTTTGTTTGTTTTTTTTTAACCAGGATGTCAGCTCTGAACTTTTTTTATGTAAACAGGGAATGTCCAATTCTCAAGTCCATAATGTCCTATTCCTATAAAGTCAAGGAACTTTGGTTTGAATTTTCAAAGTGACTTATTGTGTTTTGCATTTTTTACTGTTAACCTGCTTATTATACCTGCTAAAGATTAAGCGATGCCACTTTGATTTGTCTACATAATTTAAATAAGCTTACAATCCTCACATAAGGCAAGGAAGTACTTCTCTACAGCTATATCACATTCAATATCGTCAAAGGTAAGCGTTGCATCACAGCACACTGATATTTCAGTATATACTATGGAGATTCTCACAAACACTGTCATGGAATTCAAGCTGGGTTGTAAAGAACTGATGGCCCAGCCCAAGGCATTTCTCCTTATTCGTGGCTTGCTGAAACAGCAGCAACTGTTCAGGTCTCCCATGGCAGGACAGGGGGACAGGGAGCCAAAACTGTTCAGTAGAATATGTCTCATTTGAGTCATGCTATTTTCTCTTTTTTGATTATCCAAGCTTACACCAACAGGCTCATACAAAACAACATTTACTGCCAATGTTAAGCATTATAATTAAGTGATACCTTCTTGCAGATGTTTCAGAAATGTACCCATAGTATCTATAACCTGGATGACACCTAAATGATTTTTTTCATGACCGAAACCTAAAAGGACCAATACTACGATTGGTCCCTAACCAACTTATTAACATAACTGAAGACCAACTTGAGAAATGTCTCTATTCCCTTCATTGCATGTTCATCCTGAATCCACCATATAGGTACTTCAGCATGAGTAATGGAGAGAACTTCCATAAGACCAACTTTATCGTATAAAATCCTTCTAGCTCTCTGGTAGGAGAGGTTTTGATACCTCTGTCCAGGTTCATCACTCTAGTTGCCTGCCACCAAACACTGCGCTTTTTAATATTACTGACGGTCACACATATTGGGTAATTGTGAGCATCTACTTACTATTCATTCTCAACCGTGGCATTTTATTCATATCTCTTGCTATTTTGTTTTAGAAAGAAGTTAGATAACTCACCAGGGGGAATAAAAACAGCCACCAAAAATGTACACCAAATGACTGGAGTTTTCCTCCAAGGTCTTCAGTAGTAAACAAGGAGGGCCCCTGCTCAAAGCGATGGTTAGGACTGACTTAGTCAAGGGATACTGTTGCCACAATCCCATCAAAAACCTCATAACATAAATGATTATGAGCTGGTATCAAAATACCAATGAAAGCAATCAAGTCACTACATTTTTACACTGCCCTCCCCTTCTTTTCTCTTAATAGGCATCTAATTTACAATCAAAATATATGAATTAAGAACATTGAAATATCGGCACAGAAATTACACATTCATTGTCTTTTCTGGAGTTATGTATCCCAGATTCAAAAAAGCTTATGGCAGTCAAGAGGCATATGGAGTTAAGTTACTGCCTTCAAAGGGGGTGGGGGTCACTCTACAGGTATCAAGAAAAAAAGGCAATCCCAAACTTGGGAGAACTGATGATTTAAAAACCTTTAGTACCATATGATTGGCAGCTCTGAGATCTGAAGTATCCTTTGGTTCACACAAAAGGTAACAGTCATGTTTTTATTTGTATGTAATCTAAAGGGAATGGCATTTCAAGAAAAACTTCAGGGGTTATTTTTGAAACCATCTAAAATGCTTCACATGAGTGTTTTTAGTTCTTGGGGATGTCAAATTCTGTGAGGGAGGGTGTGTGCTTGTATCTATATACACACATATATAAAGATAAACTCTCTTTATATATATGTCTACATTCCTATATAAATCCTCCTACACACACACAGATTCAGGCTCTCTCCCTCTCACACATGCACATATAGATATACACAGTATCTCATTCTCTGAATAACATAAAACATGACACCCTGCTCAAATGTAATTTGCTTAGAGTGATTTGTCTGTTTAAAAAAATTCACAGTTCCTCAACAGTAGTTAAAAATCCCAGGTCAGCTGCTATTTGTGAAATACTGTTCTCCTGTACTTGCATGAGGTAGACTTCCCAACCGGGGAAAGAAAATGACACATTAAGAAGAGGGGTTATGTCTTTTTCCTTTTTTGAACAGAAGGCCCCTTTTTGCTTTGTTCTTCTGGTGCTGTAGGTGACTTCGTGGAGGAAGCCTCTTGAGGTGACCTGCCTGGCCATTCTGAGATCTCGGACCTGGCCTCCTGAGGAAACGGTGCTGATGTACAGCCATGCCCTCCCCCCACCTCCCGAGGGAAAGTCGAAGTGCATGGCTGTGATTCTACTTCCTGTCTTCCCTGAGAACTGACGGGCGGCTGCACAACAGTTTTATGTGGGCAGTTTGCCACCATGTGCGTGATGCTCTGACAGTAATGGCACTTCTTTGGCTGAGGAGGTAGACTACATTCCTTAGCATGATGATCAAGGCCACCACAGTTGTAGCATCTGCAACAAGAAAGAAAACATCTTAGAAGTAGGGAGCATATATCATAAAATAGACATTATTTTATGTCTGTCAAAAGATAATGAAATATACAAACTGTCAATGAGATCAGCTTATTTTAATGTGCCTTCTTAATAAGAACGTAATGCTATTTATATTAGTTGCTGCAGACTATCATCACAAAAATGCTCCAGCAAAGTTATAAAGCTAGTTGTACTAAACACACCAACGTAAAACACAAAAGATAAATCACTTCCATATAGAAATAACCCCTTTTTAAAATCTGACAGGTTATTGTAAAAGAACAGTTTAGCCCACTAGAGGGCAGCCAATGTTCAACAAAAAACAACTAGCTAGCTCTAAATAAAGACAGTTAAAAAATACAGCTGTTGACATAATATGCAATGGCAGTGCATTTGGCAATTGGGAAAATTATAGAGCAGATTAAATTTTATCAGTTTAACATTTATTTGGGGGTAAAATTACTCTGAGTGTGGAAACCAGCTGACTTAAAGAATTTTTTTCCTTTGTACAAATTAAGTCCTGCCGTGAAAGTTGATATGCAGGAAAACCATACGTCTATGGTGAATGATATCTGGAAAATTATCAAGTAATTTTAGAGAAGTACAGTAAGTATGTGAATCAAAAGAATGCTATAAAAGAAAGCTTCTAATTACTTAGATTGGATTAAGAAAAGTTGATGATAGTTCAGAAACTTTACTTTCTTTTTCTTCTGTAAGAAATTAGTTTTCCTTTAGAGTAAATTCTTCTAAATTGAAATAAACATAAATTCATCCTACATTAATATTTATATGCACATTGGGGGCATGGCTTTGTATTAGATGTTAGAAAATTTGACTTAGCTTCTAAAAGCTCAGTAAGTAAATTATAGTTTGTCAGATTTTCTTTTAAAATTTTATATTAAAAATGACAAAACAGTATAAAGTGGAGAAAATCAAATTTTGTACTAAAATTTTTAATCTACTTGTTGAGTATAAAATTTACTTATTACTTTGTCTCCAAATGAAATGTTTTAAAGACTTTCTATTTTAAATTTATTTTCAAATACATTTATCACTTCATAATTCTCATTATGAAGCACAAACCATAGGTCACAAAGTTTTTAAAAAACAGCAAAGTAAGTGGTCACTGTGAGTCAGATTAAGATGATAATGACAACAAAATAATTATAATTAATTAGATTTATGTGTATGTGAGACTAGCAAGCTTAATAATTTATATTACCATATATTTCAAAGACAAACCACTAAGCTACTACTAACCTACTGAGCAGTATATGTAAAATACTTAGTATTTTATCTTCTGGGATAAATGATAAAGAGTGACTTTTTTTACTTGGCAAAAACTAGGATAACTACTGCCTGCTTCTCCAGTTGTCGATGTTACCTTATAGATTTCAGAATAATGGGTTCACAAGAAGAGTTTTTACTCTTTGCAATATTAACAAGTATTTAGGGGGAAAAAAGTGCATCATTTGAAATATTAAAGGGAAAAACCAAGAAATCACTTTTTCTAATTAAATTATTTCTTGTGCAATTACATAATTTAACATGATAAATTAATAAAATATTACAATGCAGATTCACTATTGTTTCAGCCATGTGTTTTAAGATAATACAAAAATAAATAATAAAAATCACTTATGCTTGAAATTTGGGTCCCCAAATAACACTCAAAAATGACATCTTTGAAAAATACAACCAGATTACTCATAATGTTTTCTCATATAGTTCTCTTCTATAACAGTAAGTGAATTCTTAAATTAAATTTGCCCATCTATAAAATATCTCCTTTTGAATTAAATTCACTTTCTTGCGGATAACATCCACTCAAGAGCTCATTTTCGAAGAAAGAGAAAATGGGTTAAAGGCTCAGTAATAGAGCAGGCTCTCCTGTGGACACATCAATTTCATCAGTCACTGTGGTATGCACTGTGTTATCCAATTCAGGGAACCATTTTGCCCACTCATTTACCAAGGGCCTGATGTCAGATTCCACTTTCACAAATGGGGTCTTCTATCATATTCTATATGTGCATTTACCATTACATTTGGATTTTAAAAGTTATTTTTAAGGATACTATATAATTTTAGTTTCCTTGTATTTTGATCTGCATAGTTAATTTACTCCCCTAGCTTTTTAGATATGTGCTATCATTAGGCCAGACTGCCTTCCACACTGAAAAGATTTGCATTCAGTGTATATATGCTTAGCCTTTAAAGGGGAGGAGTGGTATTTATTCTCCTCTTCTATTTAATTGTTCAATGTCAATCACTCTTACTAAGAGTGTGATCACACCCCATTATGAAACCCCTTCCTTCCCAAGAGACTGACACCAAAATGGAAATGTTCAGCTCACAAATGACACATCACATACAAGCTCTATATGGTACTATTCTCCTTTGTTCACTCTCTACACCTCTCCAAGTCAGCTTGCTTTTGTTGGTTTGAATGAATTTTACATTATGATGTGAGGTTAAAAGTGGCATGTGTCCACATGTATAGTTACATGCTTAAGAAATATAAGGACGTACTCATAAGCGAAAGACTGCATAAAAAGAAATCATACTCTATGTATTCCCGCTAATGTTAAGTATTCTACAGAATGATGAACCAGTGGCCCAAAGGATATTTTCTCATATATTAAACATAAAGTAAATAAAAATGTTCAGATTAATCTTAGAACTTGATCAAATTCTTCATAAAAATCACTTTATAAATAATTTAATTCTAGTGAGCTAGCATAGCACATTCTACAAATATTATTTCTTAAAAGATGCTTTTTAAGATGGAAGATAATCAAATTTTTAAAGATAATCAAATTTTTAAAGATAATCAAATTTTTAAAGATAAGATTAACATTTTAAAAGGAAGGAGAATACCAATGACAGAGCAGAAAGGAAGCACATAAAATGGTAAAATAAATTAAAACAAATCTCTTAGATTTACATCTTTGGAAGTATTTAATTACATGATGAAATAAGTAATTATGTGAATTTTAATAAGCTAAGCCCAAACACCTACTCTAGTTAAAAAGGTTAATCAAAACATCCAAAGTTTTGAAGATTCCACAATAAAAATGGCAACTCTGATTCAGAAATCAGAGTTTAAATCTGCTCTGATCTTTGTAAAAATTATCATTTTGGGAGTCCAAAGCACTGAATAAGTAAATTATATTTTCTAAAGACACCAGAAAAAAATGGTTAGAACTGAGCTCAACTAATGACTACTAGATTATACAGACATTATATGTAGATACTAATTTTTAAATGATACCTCAATGGCTTAATAAGAGGATTTCTCAATTGTGTATTTCCCTTGAGTCTCAAAATTGATTTAAAAAAATCAGGCAGAGGGGTGATACTACAGATAAAGGGCCAGATTTGCCTGTCTAAAAATGTAATGGATAAAATGTAACTTAGGTGCTTTTAAGTATTTATAAAGTGTTAGCTTAATAAGAATTTATGTGGAAATTTAAATCTGTATATTCTGTGGGGTTTGGTGAGGTCATTAAGAATAAGGATACAGTGATCTGTAAAAGCTACTCAAGAGGAAGGATATATTGAAAGAATAGTAAGTAAAGCAATATCAGGGAAAGAGAATAGAGTGGAAAAAACAAGTGCAAGCTATGGGGAAGGGGAGAAGGAATGAATATAGGAAAAGAGTACATAAAAATTCTTGGAAAAGAAAGATGAGAGAAAAGATCAATGAAATTTCCAAATGGGAGGCCAGAAGGGCTAAAGAAAAGCCATAAAATGGAAAGAATTTCAGAAACTAATTTGGAGAAAAGATAACTCACTCTTTGAAGAGATTGTTTATAATGTTTAATCCTGACACAATCCAACTCAAATCCAGAAATAATACTAATGACATTCACCAAGTCTATAGTTTTCTATTCTAATGTATGCACACTTGTTATCTAATTCAATTGAGTGTCAATTAACCAAACCCAGGGAGTGTTAGGCCCCAGTTTGGTGGTGGGAGGAAGGTCAATGGACAGAAAGGCCATCAGAGAACCCAAGAAAGATGAGGAAAAAGGAAAAGATCCAGAGCGTAGCTTTTGATAGATGCAATCTGCCTACCTTGTATGTATCTCTTGAAGGGAAGTGAGACAGATTCTAAAATCAGCCTTCCAGAACAAGGTCCCATTTTGTTCTGATAGCTTCTAATCTAAACTTGCACCTATGTATTGTTTATTCACTCTACAGAATCCGCTCCAAAACACCAAGAGGAGAATTAGAAAACTTTGAGCCTTTCAACAGTGCACACGCTTTCTGACCTCTATCAAAGTAACCTTATTCTTTATGTAAACTTCTGTTTAATTTAATTTTCTTATATCCTAACTCTTAAGACCGAAAGCAAATTAAACAATAAAATATTTTAATAAAGTTAATTTTTATATGTTCTTTCTAAGCATAGTGGTAAAACTATTGAGTTTTTAAAAATATTGGTTAGTGGTGGGTTTATGTTCCTTTAGAAAGGTTCTTATAGAACAAACACATATTTAATACCAGAAAAAATTTTTATTTGTATTATTCAAAATATAGAAGTCAGTATCTCCATAAATTACCTTTATTTGTGCTAAAAATAAAATGATCTATACACAGGATTCTGTTAACAGAAGTAAAATGTTAATAACAGAAATGATAACAGGTTCAATTTATCAAGAGTTTTACTTATGTTCCAGACACTGTGCAAAAGGTTTATAATGTGCTAAATAATTAAATCTTCCCTTAAACCCTATGAACTAGGTACTATAATATCTATTTCCATTGATAAAAAAATTAAGACTCAGTTTACACAGAAGGCAATTTTAATTGAAAATAGTAAATTTTACCTGCATTTTAATTACATAAAAACAGAGCCAAAAATATTGATGTAAATTTTATTATATGTAAGTCTAAAAATATATAGAGTCCTAAATTAAAACACCAGCACAAACATACACACTAGATTTTTCATGAGATTTGGGCTACTGCTGTGTCATTATGCTGTGGGGAAATGAGTTTCTCTCTTTGAACTGTCAATGCCCACTGTTTTTACCCCTCTGGTACTTTCTATGTTGAAAAATTCTGTCTAAAAAATGAATACATAATTTTTCCATTCTCCTTTATCATAAGTTTAAGAATATAGACCAGAACTTCAGGTTAACATGCTATAGACAGAGCTATTAAACTGCCTCAATAAAATTCCAGTCAAAATAAAGAAGTCTGACATTTTAGTTAGCTCATGATGTCATACTGTAATGTAAATGATTTATCTAGGCCCTGAAATAAAAATTGCAATCAGAGTCTATTGGTTGGAATGAATGTAAATTGAAATTGTCTCTCTTGGAGGGCAATCTGACAGCATATTTCAAAATGTTAACATTACATACTCTCTGATCCATCAACTCTATCTGTAGGAAGTTGCCCTATAGGAATATCCACTGATAAGCATGATGATTTGGGTACTGAGATATTAACTAGAATGTTGCCCGTAGTGGTAAAAAATAGAAAAATTAAATGATGATAATACTAACCCAGGTAATCTGGCTACAGAATCCATATTCTTTACCGCTAAGCTGTAAATATGTGAAAATGAAAAAGAAATTAAAAGTACGCATATACCAATAAACACTGCAGATATTTAAAGGAGTTAAGTAAAAGAATTTTTTACTTGAGGTACATCTATTTGTATTGACATGGAAAGACCTCCAAGACAAATTAAGTAAAAAATAAAACAAACCACAGGATAGTATATAAATATAGTATAATCTCATTTATGTTTCAAAAACACTATGCACAACTTCAAGTAATTGTATGCATTTTTAAAGGCATAGAAAAACCACTGAAAGGATAAACAATAAATTAGCAGTGGTTACATCTGAGAAGAGAATAGAGTTAGTAAGGTGAAGGGGGAATTTCATTTTTACTGCATAACTTTTAGTATAGTTTCTTTTTAAGTAACAAGAAAGAATCTATATATATTTGTGTAATTTTAAAAAAAGATCAATAATAAAGCTTTTCTTCCATTTTTTAAATCTGACTCTCATTATTACTGTTAGTTATCTGGCAGTGAACCTGTATACCAGTAGTTCTAGAATCATCTTAAAAGCTTTTAAAAGATACAAATGCTGGGCTCTACTCCAGACCAATTAAATCAGAATCTTTGAGATGGAGCCCCAGGCGTCAGTACTTTTTATAAGCCTCCCAGGAGATAGGAGCGTGCAGCTCTTTGAGAACCACAGCTGTGTAAAAACCCAAGTTTAACACTGACAACATGACCGAGGGATGACTATAATCTAAACCATAAGGGATGTGGTTCAAAACCATAAATCTCCCAAAGCATGTTTCAACAGGTCACTGATACCTGGAAAGAAAGAAGGAAGGAAGGAAGGAAGGAAGGAAGGAAGGAAGGAAGGAAGGAAGGAAGGAAGGAAGGAAGGAAGGAGAAAAGGAAGGAAAAGAAGAAGGGAAGGAAGGAAAGGAGAAAGGAAGGCAGAAAAAAAAAGGTATGTATGCATCATATTTCTTTACTGGGAAGTAAAAATGACTCCTTAAAATTTAAGTCTGTGAAAGTTGTAAAAAGTCCACACCTTTTAAGGTCCTCAATCTCTGCTTATTTTGGAAGGAAGACATTGCAAAAATCTACTGAGTTTAGTTTCAGATGTGGTTTCTCTTTTTCTGAGGCCATTATTTAATTCTTACTTAATTCATCAGTCAAGGATGAGTTCAATGTGCAGGCACCCATGTCATCAGAATGGGTGATAGTTTACAGCTCTGGAATCAATTGCTTTCTCTAAACTTCAACCATCATTACCAATTAACATTTACTGATTTCCCATAATAACTCTTTTAATTCTCCATCTTCTATTGCTTGCATCTAAAATAATTTTCAAAAGCATATACACTTGTTTAGTATGAACATACCCCTGCAAACATTTCTCCTAACGGCGAAATTCTGTTGGCTCTTAAATAGAAAATTACTATCTTATGGACATAAATCTAAAAACAAGGTCTTTGCTTTTTATAAACTCTATTAGCCATGGAATTTTTAAAAACTCTACCATTTAAACTATATATCGCGTGAAAGAGTGCCACTGATAACTACTGTTCAATCTGTTTCCTATACTTGGAGAAAAAGAAAGTCCATAAGAGATGCACTACAACCCTAAGCCTAGGTTTTCAATATTATTTTTAAAAAGCAAATGTAGTCACTATAATTACCATTCAGTTCTTTCTGGTGCATGACAAATGGTAGACATTTGGATGGCTCTATATTGCCTAGTTCTGGTCACAGTAAGCAATGGTCAGCGTGTTCTGGCATGAAGCTAAAGTAAACTCTAAAACCATTGGTAGTGGAAAGGAATAATCTATGTCTCTTCTAAACCTTAGTTTTTAGATCATTTACTAAACTATCCGGCATCTGCAGTGAGTTCAAAGGGTGTCTTTTTACTTACCGATCTCTGTTCTAACCTCTTTTATCATCTGGCCTTTTGGAGAGAAATTATCTAAATACATTGGTCTGTTAATGGATTCAGCTACTTATAATATCCATGCAATCATTTTCATAAATTCAAATGAAAAATAGAAAAAAAAACAAGCACTTAATATCTATTAATGCGCACAACTTTGTACCAGATCCTAATGAAACATACGTGAATACTTAGCTGGATGGTAAGATATATGTAGTTACATATTTAATTTTGTTTGATGTCTTCTCCTGACTGCTTCTTAGATTGTCATATGTTTATTAGTTTTTGCACACTTTCTGATTAATGCTATCTATATTGTAACTCCAGCTAAAATTGCACCAAAGTATCTTGAAAACCAGCTAAACTACAGTAATAGCTCTGTTCACAAACTTTTCACTATCACATAAGAACAAGAAGATAAGATGGAAAACGTGACGACAAGATATGTGAATGGCAGTGCAGGGTATTGAGAGAAGTGGGGATGGAACATGGAGCAGTTTTAAAAGAGAAGAAGACATGGAAGAGAAACATCACTGGAGAAATGGGAGCTATAGGAGTCTTTTTCATGTATGGACACTTCAATCAGGCATGGTTATAAGCCAGGTATTTTTGTATTTCATTCCATTATATTTAAAAGTACTCGGCACATTCTCCAGCAATTCCATGGAACAAAAACCATTTATTGAGAGCTTGCTACTTTGTACCATAACTTTAAAAAGAGCATAAAAATGAATTTTAGGTCTTTAAGTTAAATCTGTATTTAAAATAGAAATGTTATCTCTCTTTTAGGTGACAGACAACATCCCAGACAGGTAATCTGTTCTGGCTAATGGAAAAGTTGAAAAAACAAGGAGAAGGATGTACTCAAACTCAGATAGCTTAATGCTTTCCAATTTCTTGGGAGTAGAAGAAGTTTGTTATGAAATAGAACCCATCTCACAGACAGCGGGCCTTCTGCCAGCACTGCTTTCATGATCCCAAAACAAAACGAGAGAGAAATGTCTGGGTCAGGACCTCTCCCTCCCTCCCTCCCTCTCTCTCTCTTTCTCAGTATATATGTGTGTGTGTGAGAGAGAAATGAAAGCCACATATGCACTTTTGCAGTGGTGGTGTAACTATCCAAACTGCTGGTTTAAGTCCATCTTCGTTGTAACCAAAGTCAGTTTATTTACCAGATTTGGTCACAATGACCTTAAGGTATAGAGTATTTTTAGAAGGTTAGTGCTGGTATCAAATATGAATGGAAGACATTTAATATTTTAATGACCAGATTTTCATGACCAGATCTTGAACTGGTCAGAATTAGGTGTCTGCTCAGATGGAAGAATCAGATTATAATATGTAATCTGAAAATGTTGGTTCATTTATTTATGACAGCAGCCATGCTGAAAACTTAAAACCCCCAGGGTTGCTTGCTTTTCACCAGACCATTTCACATTTGCCAGTGTCAGAGGTGTGACATCTGTTGTAAATAAGCATCCGTTTGGCCTGAAGAAATACAATTCCACTACTGCTTTTGTGTCAACTTTTATAAATTTTTTTTTCTTTTTTTGCTCATCACATGATGTCTTTTAGGCTTGGGCTCTGTTAACCAACCTTATTTTTAGGGCTGTAATTATTTCATAAGTCATTCTAAAGGATTAATATCTTTTTCTTTATGTATACAGTGAAAACTTTTTTTACTACTAAACATTTGTCCAAAAGCACAAGAAATTTTAAAAGAGGAATTTCATGATGATTACTTGATAGGTGAAGGAATAATCTGTTATCTAGAGAAGTGAATGTAAACATCAAAACAACATATGAAAGAATTTAAATACATAAAAAAAATTACCTTAGGTATATATATAAAAAAAGCCTTAGGTATACAGATAAGGACTGCAAAATAAAAAAGTAACTACCTCATATTTTATCACACACACCTCTCTGTGAAACACAGAAGGAAGACAGCATGAGAAATTTCAAAGAAAGATACATACAGGTCAAGAATCAATGTCAGTGGCGTGATTGAGGAACGGCACAGAAGTTAGGTAAAAGTTCCAGACGTGCAAACTGGTTGTTTGCAAGCTGGAGGCAAAAGGGGGCTGGATTAAAAGATGCTATCCCAGTTTTAGCCAAGTGAGTTATTATAATTATTTAGCCAAAAGGGTTATTTAAAGCCTTGAAGTTAACATGACTGACTTACCTTTGAGGTAGATATGTAATAATAATAATATATTGGTAGTATCTGTGTTTCTATGCAGACAGAGTGTTAAAACATTTCCCTGTTATTGTATTACTAAATTAATATTATTACTGTTACGGCCGTATTACAGAATTAGTAGGAACTATGCATATGCTTTCCATTTTGATGACGTTTATATGAGTAGCATAAAAATTTTTTATAGAGGAGTTGTTGTCCTAGAGCACACTACTTGGTGTGATCTATCTAAAATACACCTTCAGGATTAATTCATGTGCAAGAGGCAAAAGGAGACTGTGCCAAACCATCTCTTATCTCTATAGCTACTCAGGAATCAGAAGGAGTTAAAACTATTCTGCTGAAATCACCAAGGAAAGGCTTCTAATGATCGATAAATTTGATCTCCTGTTCCAGCACCAGCTACTGCTGAGGAAAATGATGAAGTACAGACGAGAAGTAAATGACCTCTGTCCACTTTCCCCTCCAGCCCAATTGGTCTTCCTGTGACTGACTATATATCGCCCTTTGCCAAGTATCAGCAGTTCTTAAATTGTTCACCGTGTAGGTAGGTAGGTGAAAATTGAACAAGGAAAATCGCTACTGTGTTCAGATAACTCCATAAACTGTGATATTATCTCCTTTCCATGTAGGTCTGATTTTGAAAATTAAAGCTTAAGGTAAAGTCATGTAAGGTATTCTTGGCCTCGTGGCTACTTTTCACCTCCTCCTGACTGGGTGCAGCTGCCTTTCATGTCATCCAGCTTTTCATATGACTAAAGCTTGATGGTCAAACTGCTAAGACATCCCTGCAGATCTCTTCTCTATCAATGATACCTTAAGCAATCTCGTTTCCTTATTTGAACAATTTAAGGCTGTGACCCTGTGAACACATGGCCATTGACATAAAAAGAGATAGCTCTCAAGCCAAAGATGGAGGCAAAAAACTAAAGGTCTGTGGGTATGAGAAGAGCAGATAGTTCCCTGGACAGAGATGGGATTGTTTACATATGTGCAAATACTCTTAATAAGTGTTACCTGTTAGGACTAGATTCTATACGTTAACAAAATTATTTGTGCATATTCTACAGGCCAAAAATTGGCTTGTCTTGAAGGCAATTCCTTGAGTATTTAAACAATAAATTTTCCATCTCCTTTGGACTTCCTTTCAATTTGACTGGTAGAAATTTACATGAAGAATTTCATTCATTCTCTTAGTGAGACAAAAATAAAGTCACTGAATAAGTTTTCTATGTTTTTCTAACAAAAAAATTTTGAAAAATATCCTGGAAGATGTGGTAAAAGGAAGTAAACTTGCTTGGATAATACTTGATCTTTTTACTCTAAAAATGCATATATTTCAGAAAACTAATAAACATCTAAAATGATAGCTGCAAATAACAAAGTGTTCTTTACTTATACTGAAGTGGAAGTTCTCTTTATGTTTTATTTTTACAATTTATGTGAATACAACATATGTGTAGGGAAAAAGCTGTGCTTCAGTGGAAAACTGTGTATTGTCTAGATCTGGAGCTCACACCATAGATGATCCAATTCTGATTTCATGGAAGTTACTTTACAGCTCTTTAGGATGCTGGTAAATGACAGCAATGCCTACCAAGAGGCCAATTCTGTCCTGTCAGGTGAAGGTTCAAATGACTCCCTTTCCCCACAGCGGACAAAGCTAGTTTTGTCTGCATTTGCATATTAATTTCAATATTCCCTATCTACAAATAGCCTTTGGAGTCTCCTTTGAACTCTTATAACATCGCCTATTTCCCTCATTTAATTGAGTTAAATAAAATCTAACACTTGCTTAATTTATATCTGTATGACAGTCATGATATTACCTTTCTTAAAAATTATCCTTTAATTCTCATACTGTGAATATGCACCACAGAAGCCACTGGATGAGATATAAAGATCATTATGACATGGTCCTTGCTTATCTTTAAGCACAGAGAATCTAGAAAATAAATAAGATAAATGCACAACTAATTTTAACCTCAGAGTTATTGGACCCAATTTTAGTTTTTGTATTTCTTCTTAGTGATCTCATTTTTCTTACACCTTGAAACATTTTGTTCTTTCATAATCCTGGGAATTATTTTCAACTATGCTAAAAAGTAGCTTAGAATAATAAGAAAATTAAAAAATTTCTGAAGACATACAAATGGCCAATAGGTACCTGAAGAGTAGCTCAATATCATTAAACATCAGGGAAATGCAACTCAAAACCATAAATTAAATGGCCATCATCAAAAGACAAGGGATAACAAGTGTTGGGGAGGATGTGGAGAAAAGGGAACCCTCATGTATTGTTGGTAGAAATTTAAATTTGCGCAGACACTAAGGAGAACGGTATTGAAGTTTTTCAAAAATTTAAAAATATCATAACTATCATATGACCCAGAAACCCTTCCTTCTGGGTACATATACTCAAAGGAAATGAAATCACTATCTTGAAGAGATGTCTATACCCTCATGTTCATTGCAGCATTCTTTACAATAGCCAAGACATGGAAACAACCTAAGTGTCCATCGATGGATGAATGAAGAAAATGATAGATGTACATACAGATATATGTCATGTGCTACTTAACAACGAGGATATGTTCTAAGAAATGCATCTTTAGGTGATTTTGTCATTGTGCAAACATCATAGAGTGCACTTACACAGACCTAGATGGCACAGCCTACTACAAACCTAAGCTACCTATTGCTTCTAGGCTACAAACCTATATAGCATGTTACTGTACAAAAACAGGTTAAATTAAGCACAAGAGAAAATGATGCAATCAAGAGACACATAAACACAAGATGTATGAGGCTGCTGCTAGCATAACCAGCATCACTACAAACACATGAGTAATGAATGCGTTGTGCATTTTCTGTCATTACATAATTACATCATTAGACAACAAGAACTTTTTAGCTCCATCATAAGCTTACAGGATCACGATAGCATATAAGATCTATTGTTGACCCCAAAATTGTTGAGGTCCATGACTATACACAATGGAATATTACTGAGACATAAAAAGGAAGTCCTGGCATTAATGACAACATAGATGGACCTTGAAGACATTAAGCTAAGTGAAATAATTCAGAGGAAGAAAATAGTGTATGATCTCACTTATATATGGAATCTAAAAAAAGTCATACTCAGAGTAGATGAGTGGTTGTCAGGGTCTGAGAGGGCTAGAGAAAGTAGTAAGGGGTTAGTAAAAGAGTATGAACTTTCAGCTATAAGATAAATAAGGTCTGAGAATCTAATGTAAAACATGGTGACAACATAGTCGATAACACTGTATTGTATTATTGAAATCTGCTGAGTAGAACTTAAATGTTCTCACTAAAAAATTAAACAAACTAACAAATATCTGAGGTGATGGATGAATTAACCAGATGGAAGGAATCCTTCACAGTGTGTGTGTGTGTGTGTGTGTGTGTGTGTGTGTACATACATATATACATATACATATATACATATATATATATATATATATAAATTATCTTGATGCACACTTTCAGTATCTTAAAACTTTATCTGTCAATTGTACTTCAATAAAGCTAGGGGTGGGGAATGAAAAAACATTTCCCTTAGAGGACTTCATGCCACCTTAATGCATTTACTCTTCTCTAATATTTGATGTAATTTTCCCTTCAATTTGCCTACTTCTCAATTCACTATGCTGGAAAACACTGAAACAAGGGTCAGGAAACTTTGGCTCTTGTTTTTCGTTTCACTGTTAACTAACTCTCCATTTCATTTTCAAAATGGGGCTAGGACTTTAATTCTCTTGATTCTCCCAGTTTGATCTGTCTATGATCTCAGTATCTCTCTACTCTCATAATCAGCAAGTTAGCCTAATTTTATGACTTTCTCCAAGAAATATTTGTCAGCCCAGTAGTGATCAATGGGAGGTAAAAGAGATCCGAATTTTTCTAGAGTTAGTACTGGCAAGGTGGATACTAGGAAATGATAGAGGGTGAAGGGGGAGTATTTTGCTTATAAAAGCATTATTGAAATGAGTCAGTTCCAGCTGGGAGGAGAGGCAAATAGGACCAGAAGGAATTCAGAGGATTTCAAATACCTAAACTCAGTAGTCTCAATCTTCTCTAATGTCATAACCCTAAATATCAATTATAGTACATGTTCACCTGGAACTGAGATTATATAAATTATTACTCAATTGCCCCATGCAATCTTGGAGTACAAAACTATTGGCAGAAAACTTAATCTGTTTAACAGTATTCTGTATTGCCTCCATAAAGTTCTATTAATTATACAATTAAATCATTTTCTAATACCTGGGAAATAACCATTTTGAACTTAAGGCTCTCACAGAAAAAAAGAAAATTTAGAAATAACGTGATCACCTAGAGAGATGATAAAATAGTGGAATAAATCATCACTATTTCATTATCCTTCAGTTTTCTTATTGCACTGCCCACAATAGGGTCTGATTTTCCCATAAAAGACATCAGGGAACAGTAATTCTTTAAAGACATACTTTTGTAATTTTTTTTTGTTTACTTTTTCATTGAATGCAGTTGAGAATTCAGAAAATTTTCATTTTCTGTCGATAATGGCAAATAGAAGAAAACTGACAGATGTTCCACAATTGTTAGATGAATAAGAATACAAATACAAAAAGATGGCAGCACTCCAGACTCTTAATGATTTATAAGTTTGAGTCCCTAAAAAAAACTCAGAGTAACTTTGTTTTAATAAATTTCATCAGAAAATTTTGAAGATGAAGAAAATTGTAAAGATGTTAACTTGTGTATAATATAGTTTTACATATGGGGACTGTGCTCACTACTCCTATATACTAGAAACTATTCTTTCATTTAGTTTCCAGGATACTCTATTATTATATTGGTTTCGTTCTACCTTTCTGACATCATTTTCTTACCTTATTCTCAGTAACTTCCTGGATTCACCAAAGTCTAAACTTATGCTTATCTATCATCTCTCCTTTGAAAAACTGATCCATTTCCTTTAAAAAAACGATTTTTTTATGCTGATCACTCACAAATTATTCCCACTTTGATGTCTTCCTGTAATTTCAAACTCAATTAATCTCTTCAAGGCAAATTTGACCTCTAAGTTTCCAGATCTCTTCCAATATTTATTGATTTTTCCTGTAAGTTCTATCATTCATCGTTGCATTCATAGTATTTATTCTTACTTACTTGGTTGGCTCAAAGAAAAGGAAAGAAATTATTAAAATCTTTACTATCTTTTTGTCCTTTCAAAGCAAAATGGAAACATAAAGCTTACCCTTGGGTCAACTCTCCTAAACCTATTAACAGTTTTCTCTGTTTCTTATCAATTTGGGAATAGATTTCTGGTATCTTATCTTTATGCCATGCCAAAGACTGGTCATGCTAATTGGTACTTCAGGTATTTTTATCAGCACAATTGGCCCACTCAATAATCAACCAATGGTGATCACATTAGTATTATCTTAGATAATGTAAATAACACACACATAAATTTATTAAATCAGTCATTTTGTATTTTTTTTTAAATAATGTAGTAATAAAAACAATGAAAAGGTAAACTTAGGAGCTGGTGGAACATGAGGGTGAAAAAGAGAGTATTTAATATTAAAAGGGCAACATTATTAAAATGGGCAAGATATAGTGACTGTCAAAAAGAAATGAAAACATAAATTCCCACCTACTTTAATTTTTGTACCAAGTATTACTGTAATGTAGTCTAGTCAATATTGCAACATAACGGTCACCCACTGAGCTGTCATGTAACTCTCTGGCAGAAACCTCACCTCCTGGGCAAACTACCAAAACTCAGCTCAGTTTCCCATTATCTAGTCATCTTTTGACAATTCTTTCCGGCTTTTTTGACTAAACTTCAGTAATCATAAGGAGTTTTTAAAGAAGTAGTAAGGAGAACTGAAACAACTGTTAGTTGATGCGCATCTTTGGAGATACTGCTCATGTGAAATTTGAGGAGAGTCTAAAGTTAACCTCACAAAGGAGACATCATTGAAAGGACAGATGGTAGTTAAAGCCATGGGACGGAGGTTATTAGCAAAATCTGAAGAGTGAGAAAAGGACTGCTGATAAAGCTTTCAGAAATACTTTGTTCAATAACTTTCAGGGAGAGGAATCAGAAGTCTAAGAAAGAAGAGTCAGCTAACTAGGAAGGAAGGCAAAAAAGGAGGCATTTCTCTAGTTAAAAAATAAAATAGTTTTATATTGGAGAAATTGGCTTACAGTGATCAAATAAGATGATTACAAAATAGGTTGATGGATTTGTCAAGCAAGAGGTAGTCTCAGGTAGAACATACAAAAATACAAAATAATAAAGGAACTAAAATTGAATTGCAGTGCCAGTATCATATTTAACAACCTCAAACACATGACATCTTAGGAAATAGGTTTGTCAAGGGGATTCACTTACTCAGAGAGTGTAGAAGCCCCTTCCAAATATGTACGCTACCTATTCTTTTGAAAATCAGCAGAGTCCAACAGAATGACAATCAAAAGCCTTTAACAGTAAATTCACAAAAAAGAAAAATGACACAGATACTTCTAAAATACTCAGATTAGCAAAACACTTTCAAAACTTAAAAAAAATCAATCATACAAAAAAAATCAATGAATTATAGTCTCTTCAAAGTAACACGTAAAAAGACACACTGTAACAATGAAAACAACTAAAAATACTAGGGAAAATATTTTTAAAACATCTTTTGGAATGCATTACTGATCAGGCAAGAAAGTAAGGAATGCTTAGAAGTGAAAAATAAAGTGAAAGCAGAAAAGTAGGGTGGTAAGCAGAGCACTGAAACATATTCTCACCCTAGAGGCATCTACAGATGCGTGTTACTTTGTAAGGAGGATGATGAGCAGAGGGGTCAGGTAACAAAGCTTAGGATTTGACTGGAAGTTGACAGTCTAATAAGAGATCCTGCTCCATTGCAAATAGAACCCCTCCTCCCCAAACTATATTCACAATGTAAAGATAAATGAAAAAAGCAACTTGCCCCTGCCCCCAAAAGAACGGCATGAAAACGTTTCTACTCCAAACATGGTGACGGGAGGAAAAGAAAACAAATCGCTGCTGAGGACTGATAACTACAACCTAGATCGTGTATGGTGTTGTAGCTCAAGCGGAGATATGGCATGAGCTGAGAATTTATTATAAAATGGTTCCCATTTGGTACAAGTGCCTCCTGGCACATGACAAAGCAAACACACACAAAAAATCCCTGGAAAAAATGTATCTATTAGCCAAGAGTCAAAGAATTCCAATAGATAAAAGTCCAAGAAATATAAGCAGTTAAAAAAATCATAAAAGATATAAGAAAACAGGGCACCAAAACTACACTCAGTAGAATCAGATCCAAAGATTTCAGATATTGAATTGACTACATACAGACTATAAAATAAATACATGTTGATATGTTTAAAGCAACAGTTCTTAACATCAGACCAATGTCTGCTTTTTATAATAAATATTTTTGTAGTGCCCCTATTCTTATTCTCAAGAAATTTAAAATAATATAATGTACACACACAGAGCACACTATATGTTTTCTTTATAATACAAAAGGGAAAAAGTAATTTATAATAAAATAGTATATGTTTTAATTTAAAAATGAAGTAATGAAACCACACTGGAAGACATAATGAAATTATCACTTGTTTATGATAAATTTGGATTTCAGAGAAGCCATTCCATACAAATACGGGAAAATAAAAAAAGAAAAGGTATAGGGGAATACTAGAATAAAAATTAGTGTCAGTGTACCTATACACAACAAGAGATAGGAAAATTACCTTAACTAAAGCAGCATAATATGTCAAGACAAATTAAGAAACAATCAACATGTAAGAAATCAAAAAAAACAACACTCTTCAAATGAGCTAGACTTATTACATAAGTGCGGTATCCAATTAATTCCCCATGTTGTAACATGGTAGACAATAGTGATGAAGTATAATATAAAACATATTATGTATTTTTTAACTCCATCACATGCTGAGACATAACTTCAGTGTCAAGTATATAAAAAGACATTGGAAACCATATCTTTTAATAGCTGATGGAGAAAAGTTGATGGATTTGAAAATAAAATATTATACAGGAGGCTATAAAGAAATTGTTTCTGGGGACAGTACTACAGTAAGACTGAAAAACAACTTGCAATCCCAAAGAAATAATTTCTACATGTATTTTTTTTTTTTTAACAGTATAGATTCTTTATCTCTGTGTTACAATGAAAATCAAGAACACGTAGGTTCAGTAGATTACTGACCATGACGGACTTACTGTTACTATACCTGCTCTTTAGTAAACAACTATAAAACTGGGGGGAAAAAAACCCAGATATAAAGCAACTGTTTATAAGCACTGTATGGAACAACAGGCAGTAGAAAACTGTGATGCTTTATAGAAGGGGAATGTTTAAAGTAAGCACCATGTTTGACCTGGCTTTCTGCCTGAGTAGACTCTTGAGAAATAAGGGTCAAGAAGATGGAACCCAAGTATACAGTACAGTGGTGTCAGTGAGCTGAAGAGGTGAAGATTTGAGCTCAGGGTTTATGAAGCAATTCGTGGGACAGACTACTGGAGAGATTTGTGCAAAAGACAATCCTTTACCTCCATACACAGAGTGAGACTGCAAAGCATAACGGAAAGAGACTGTAGTTGTTTGGTGGAGAAATAAGCAGATACCCAAGGTCACCCAGTGCTGGGAAATACCAGAATTTTACTTAGCTAGGGTGAAGAGACCACACTGGATTCTGAGTCCAACACCTTGGGCATTCAGTTGAGATCCCAGTAAGCTCATATCTTACGAATAAAGAAGGACCATACCCTAGAGGAAAGGCCACACCCGAGGACTAAACACAAAACCAACAAACACTACAGTAAACTAGAACAAAAACAAGGCTGGCAGAATAAAAATCTACCAGTAATTCAACTGCCTGTCAGAACAAGATACAACACCTTGTAAAGAAGATAAAAACCCAGACTCCCTACAACCCATAAGCCACATGTTCTGCATATAATAAAAAAATTACTAGACATGTAAAGAAACAGAGAAAACCAACCCACAGGCAAGGAAAAAATTAGTCAATAGAAAAGACCTTGAAAAGATCCAAATATAGGAAATAAAAGGACTCAAGACAGCAATTATAAATATATTCAACAACATTAAGGACATAATGAATGAACAAATGGGAAATCTTGGCAGAAAAAAATGTAAACCATAAAAAGTAAAGCAACTGAAAATTCTAAAAATGAAAGCTATAATATCTAAAATAGAAAAACCACTGATTGGATAACAGCATCTTAGAAACTGCAGAGAAGTCAGTGAACTTAAACAGATTATCAAAAACAAAGAACTGAAATATATGAACAGAACCTCTATGACATGTGGGACAATATGAAATAGTGTGATATATATGTAATTCGTCTCAGAAAGAGAAGAGAAAATGGTTAAGAAAAAAATACTTGAAGAAATAAAGGCCAAAAATTGTCTAAATTTTATTAAAAAGATTTGAGTCAACAGATTGAAAAGTTTATACAACTCCAAACACGATAAATACAAAGAAAACCACACCAACGCACATCATAATTAAACTACTAAAAATCCAAATAAAGGAGCAAGGTGGAAAAAAAGACACATTTCATATTGTGAAACAAAGAAATCGAATGACATTTAATGTCTTCTCAGACACAGTGGAGGACATGTGACAACGGAAGAACACCTTCAAAGTCATAAATGAAAAAATACTTGCTGAGAGAGTTTGTAGCTGGCAGACTGCCACACACACAAAAAAAAGCAAAAGGAAAAAGGTTCTTCAGGCTCAAGGTAAATGCTACTACATGGAAACTTAGATCTACACAAAGGAATAAAGAGAACTAGAAATGAGAGATGTATACATAAACATAAGATACTACTTATTTTCTACTCTTAGTTCTGAGGTATATATCAAATAAAAGCAAAAGACATAACACTGAATTGTGGGATTTATAAGTTAAGATGAAGTAAATATATGACACAGTAGTACAAAGGATAACATTAGGAATGAATGAAATTACATTAATTATACTTTTGTAAATAAGATTCTTACATTTCATAGCACACGAAACAGTATTAACCAAAAAGAAGGCAGAAAATGAAGAACAGGGAAACAAGAAACAAATGATAAAAACAGAAAAAGAGCAAAATGGTAGACCTGTATCTAACTATATCAATAATTACATACAAACAGTCTCAGTGCTCCAATTAAAAGGCAGAGATTATCAGATTTTTAAAAAAATTAAAACCTAATTATATCTTTGACTACAGGAGACACTTTAAATATAGTTGTAGATTTGTTGAAATTATAAGGAAGGAAAAACATAAACCACGCAAACAATAATCAAAACGGTGTAGCTCTATCAGACAAGGATACTTCAAAAAGAGATATGTTATAAAAGAAGTGAGAAATTGCATAAACACAAGGGTCACTCCATCAGAAAGCATTCCCAAATGTGAATGAAACTCACTTGCTGTTAAGGGAGTTACCAATTTCCAAACACAGGAAGCAAATACTGTCAGAACTCAAAGGGAAAATAAGAGAAATGCACAACCATAGTTGGATTTTAGCATCCCTTTCTCAGTAATTGGTAAAACAAGTACACACACACACACGATATAAAAGATATGAGCCACATTATAGAAGAATCCACACAATATCTGCAGAATAAGCATTCTTTTCAAATGTACATGGAATATTGTTCAGGACAGAATATGTTCGGGGACATAATGTAAGTCTAAATAAATTTCAAAAAGTCGAATTCATATATAATATGTTTTCTGATCACAATGGAATTAGGTTTAGAAATACATAAGGAGAGAGAAAATCTAAACTATTTTAGAAATTACACACTTTAAATAACAGATCAAAGAAGAAATCACAAGTGTAATAAAAATGAAAACAAAATGTTAAAATTTGTGAGATTTCTTAGAAACTTAAAGCTTTAAATGTTTATATTAGAAAAGAAAGATTTAAAAAAAAATCAATGGTCTAAGTTTTTACCTTAAGAAGCTACAAAAGAACAAAAAAATCCCAAAGTAATTTAAATTAAATAAAGAGTAGAAATCAAAGAAATAGGAAACAAACAATAAAGTTAAGAAAGCCAAAAATTGGTTTAAAAAGATTAATAAAACTAACAAACTATTAGTAAAATTGATCAAGAAACAAGAGAAATTATCAATATCAGAAATGAAAGAAGGGATACTCATATGTTACAGACATTAAAAGGATATACAAAAATATTATTTATAATTTTATGCAAAAAACACTCCACGAATTAAAGACTCATTCCTTTAAAAAAATACAATGTAAGAAAACTGACCTAAGACTAAAGAGAAAATCTGAATTGCCTTTTGTGATGATTAATTTTATGCGTCAATTTGGCAAGGCCACGGTAGCCAGTTCTTGGTCAAACACCAGTCTAGATATTTCTGTGAAGGTCATTTTTAGATGTGATTAACATTTAATTCAAGAGACTTTGAGTTAAGGAGATTACCCTCACATAATGTGAGTGAGCCCACTCCAATCAGTTTAAAGTTTTAAGAGAAAAGAACTGAGGTCCCTGAGAAAGAGGGAGTTCTGCCTCCATACTGCCTTTGGATTTGAGCTGTAATATCAACTCTTCCCTGGTTCTTCAGCCTATTGGTTGGCTCTGCAAATTTCAGACCTGCCAATCTCCAGGAATTTTGCCTTCAGACTGACTTCACTTCAAGGTGAGCGAGCCTAAAGGCAACGTCAAGAATTCTCTGGGTTTCCAATCTAGTGGGCCTGCAAATTTTGGACTTGCCTGTCCCTAATAGTAGCATGAACCAAATATATATATCCCATTTCCCCAGAGAATTCCATTATACCTTCCGGCCATTAAAGAAATTGAATTCGTAATAAAAAAAAATTTCAAAAAGGAAAGCTCTAAGCCCAGATGGTTTCACTGGTGAATTCTATCAAACATTTAAAGAAATTTTAAAAATAAATGATTCAATCTTACAAAACTCTTTTTATGAGAACACTTATTTAAGAAGATCCAAATAATCTTAATACCTAAACCTGACTAATACATTACAAGAAAATAAAATTATACACTACCATTTTTCATGAACATGGACATACAAATCATTAGCAAAATATTAGTAAAAAGAGTGCAGCATTATATAAAAAGGATTATGTATGATGACCAATTGGAGTTTATCCAAGAAATACACAGTTGGTTTATCACCTGAAATGTCAGTTAATTAATTCACTATATTAATAGAGTAAAAGAGATAAAAACATCTGGTCATTTCAGTACAAACAGATAAAAGCATCTGACAAATCTCAACATTCATTCATGATTAAAAACTCTCAGAAATTAGAAAGAGAAGAAAAACTTCCTCAACCTGACAAAGGACTACTATCATTATTAACAGTGAAATACTGAACACTTTAAACACGAATAAGTTAATATAAGAAAAAAAAAAAAAGGCAAGGATGTTCACTCACCACTTCTAAACAACGTTTTACTGAAGTACCCAGCTGGCACAATAAGGAAAAAAAAAAAAAGGCATAAAGATGGAAAAGTAGAAGGAAAATTGTTTTCATTTATAGACAACACAATTGTTAACATATAAAATCCTAAGAAATCTACAAGAAATAGAACATATAAATATAGTAGTCACTAGCTTTATTTTATATACTAG
>NW_011888839.1:2529782-2532203 GCF_000151845.1 Pteropus vampyrus
ATATATGATTTCAGAAACTTTAAATATTAACATCGACCATTTGAGGGATGGAGAATATGGAAAACTCATCTAACCCAGTGATCTTTTAAATGATAATACTTTGGTTTCAATCTCTCCTTTTTCTCCAAATTAAGAAAAGACTACCCAGTATGTATAAAAATAAATATTAAAGTGATTTTTCTTGCTAGATAAGAAAGTAATCATCTATCTCTTTCACCTAAAATCACTAGAAACACCCCTTTATTAAAGTCACCACTGACCTCTATCCTGCCAGATTGAATGGCTGCTTCTCATCTCACCTTCTCGGCAGCATACCAACATAGTTAAATCACTTTCTCTTTGAGACACTTCTCTCTTTGAGACATAGCTAGCAAGGACTGCCTCTCTTCATTTTCCTCTCTGTCCACTCTTTTTTAGCTGTTCTTCTAATCTTAAGTTCTAAATTCTTCTCAGTCCTCAAAGTGCTCCCATCTATCCCCATGGCTTTAAATGCTGTCAGTACATTGATAATTCCCAATTTATATTTCCAGCACCTACCCCTACCTTGAACTATGAGATTTCTGTTCTAGAGGCAGCTCAAACTTAATATACCCAAAAGCCTACTTCTGATTCTCCAACTCTGCTTGCCCCCATCCTCATTTCAGTAAATGGTACTTTCATCCAACTGCTCACACCAGAAATTAGCAGTCATCCTAATTCCTCCCTTTCCCTCACACTTCATATCCAGTCTATCAACAATTCTCTTTGGCTCATTTAAATCATGTCCAGAATCTGACAGCAACTTCTTGGATGTTCACGACCACATCTCTGTCCAAGCCATCATCGCCTCTCATCTACCTGCATAATTATAACAGCCTCTAAACTGGTCTTTCTGCTTCTATTCTTCTTCGCCAAGGGCTATTTTCCACAGAGCAGCCAGAGTGACTCTTGCAAGATAAACAAACAGAAAAAGGTCATGTCACTCCTTTCCTCAAAACACTTCAAAGCCTATCCATCTCACCAAGAATAAAATCAAACTTCATAAATAACCACAGTGCTATATAATCAGACCCCTGCCAATTTCTCAGCTCTCATCTTGCACTTCCTCCTTCAGCCACATCACTTTCATCATACTGACCAGCCTGGAGGAGCCTTGCAAACCGGATAAATTCATTACTGCCTTAGAGTCTTTGCATAGGTCTTGCCTTTTGAATAGAAATCACTTCCCCCAGAGCTATAGAAGGCTTGCTCCATCTCTTTATTCAGGTGTCTGCTCAGAAGTCATCTTCTTAGGTATTTCTTGACCCCTTTACTTAAAATAGTCCTACGGTTAACCTCTGTCCCCTTATCCTGGGTATTTTTCTTTACAGCTGTTACTACCACCTGACTTTATATTATGCATTTATTTGTATATCTGTTTATTTGTCTCACATTAAAGCATTTGCTCCAGAATGACAAAACTCTGTGTCCCACTCCCAGCTACATGCTCAGTGCTAGAACAGTGCCTGGCACACAGGAGGTATGTAACAAACATTGGTGGAATGAATGATTTTATAGATGAGGTAACTGAGGCATACAGAAAGTCAAGCACTCAAGGCCACAGCTACTTTATTCAAGAAATATTCACTGAGGACTTATTATATACCACACTTGGTGCTTAGAGCTAGATATACTATGATGAATAAGAAGATCAGATCCTGTTCTCATGGACTGTACACATCAAAAGAACCCAGATTGTAGGTCTCATGGCCTACTGCTCTTTCTATTACACACACCTCTTTGAAACTTTAAAAAAGTCTTTTGAAATGGGCAGGGGACCTGAACAGACAGTTTTCCCAGGAAGACATACAAATGGCCAACAGATGTATGAAAAAAGATGCTCAACTTCACCAGCTATAAGGGAAATGAGAATCAAACCCACAATAAGATACCACCTCATACATGTCAGAATGGCTATTATCAATAAGACAAGAAATAAGACATGTTGGAGAGGATGTGGAGAAAAAGAAATCTTCATACTCTACTCACAGGAATGTAAATGGGTGTGCAGCTACTATGGAAAATAGAATGGAGATTCCTCAAAAAATTGTGAATAGAGATACTATAGGACCCAGCAATCCCTCTTCTGGATATCAACTTAAAAATTTTGAAAACATTTATTTGTAAAGATATATGTACCCATATGTTTACTGCAGCATTATTCATGGTAGCCAAGACATGAAAACAACCCAAGTGTCCTTTGATGGATGATTGGATAAAGATGTGTCACATATATGCAATGGAATACTACTAAGCCATAAAAAGAATGAAATACTGCCATTTGTGACAACATAGATCAATCCTGAGAGTATAATGCTAACTGAAATAAATCAGACAGACAAGAAAAAGAATCATATGATTTCACTTACATATGGGGTATAAAACAGAAAGCAACAAATGAAC
>NW_011888839.1:2532253-2537135 GCF_000151845.1 Pteropus vampyrus
CAAGAAATAAGACATGTTGGAGAGGATGTGGAGAAAAAGAAATCTTCATACTCTACTCACAGGAATGTAAATGGGTGTGCAGCTACTATGGAAAATAGAATGGAGATTCCTCAAAAAATTGTGAATAGAGATACTATAGGACCCAGCAATCCCTCTTCTGGATATCAACTTAAAAATTTTGAAAACATTTATTTGTAAAGATATATGTACCCATATGTTTACTGCAGCATTATTCATGGTAGCCAAGACATGAAAACAACCCAAGTGTCCTTTGATGGATGATTGGATAAAGATGTGTCACATATATGCAATGGAATACTACTAAGCCATAAAAAGAATGAAATACTGCCATTTGTGACAACATAGATCAATCCTGAGAGTATAATGCTAACTGAAATAAATCAGACAGACAAGAAAAAGAATCATATGATTTCACTTACATATGGGGTATAAAACAGAAAGCAACAAATGAACGAACAAAACAAACAAACTCATAGACATAGACAACAGTATGATGGTCACCAGAGAAGAAGGGGGTTAGGGGAGAATAAAGAGGGTAGAGGAAGTCAAATTTACAATGATGGAAGGAAACTAGACTTTAGGTGGTGAGCACACAACACAATGTATCTGATGATGTATTATACAATTGTATACCTAAAACTTATATAATATTATTAACCGATGTTACCTCAGTAAACTTAATTAGTGAAAGAAAAGTCTTCTGAAAGAACTGAGTAAAGCTAGAACACAACATTCCTTAGCAATTCAATGACAACTAAGATGTCTACTAAAAAGTAAAGACATCCCTTGGATGTCTACTTTTTAAATTTATTAATAACTGCAATTTTTCTTTTTTAAAATTAAGGTATAATTGACATACAACATTATATTAGTTTCAGGTATAAAAGATAATGATTTAATATTTGTATATACTGTAAAATGATCACCACCATAAGTCTAGTTAACATCTGTTACCATGCATAGTTTTTTTTCTTGTGATGAGAACTTTTTAAGTGTACTCTCTTACTAACTTTCTAATACAACCTAATTTAAAATTTTTTGATATATTTACTTAGCCTAGGTGAGCCCTATATATTTCTTACAGCATCACTTGCAAAACAGTCTTACATTTTATACCATATCTTGAATTTCCTAATAAAACAAAGTACCTTAATTAATATTTCTCAGATATTTTGGTGATCTCCGACTCACACACACAATTTTTTTTAAATTAATGAGGCCTATAATTGACCTAATATAAAAACATAAAGTAATTTTAAAACACTTTAAAATAATTTAGTATTAATTAAAATTACCAACTATAAGAAAAAAACACTTCAGAAAATAGAATAAAAACAACCCAAGGATGAAAGAATATCTAAGCTTAAAAAAATTTTTTTTAAGGTGGTATTAGCTAGCACATCACATATTGATCATTTGGAGAGAGACATGGTTAAGTTTACAGTTCTGAGTTCTGGCCAGGTTTTGCTCATAATCTCACCAACTGGACTTTGAAAAGCAGCCTGGCCATGCCATTCAGGACATCAGACTTCCTTCTCGAGCCAAAAAATGAGTAATATTTTTTTTTAACACGTTCAAGTGTGTGCAGACATGATAGCTTTTTTAAGTTTTGAAAAAAGTAAAATTTAAAACAAGTAAATTTAGAGTCACCCAGAATTTAATTAAACAGGCCTACCTATATAAATATACGCAGGATAGTCATACAGTGCCTTCAGGTATTCCTGTTATTTTTCTCAGTCTATGATGGGATTATGTATCTGTTTTTCTATTACTACTCTTAACAGTTTAACTGTTAGACTCTTCATGATACATATACCTGTAGCATTACTTTCCCCTTCTATCTTTGACAATATCTTTCTTATACATCATAGATCTAAATTTGGCTTATTACGTTGTATGTTGTACATAAATATCAGACGTAAATTTTTAATAACTATGAATAGAAATTAAATCGATGCTTTTAAAATAATTTCCAATGACCATATTAATTCAATTTTTAGAGCATAAAAAATAGATCAACCTATGTGACATAACAGTTTATGGAATCATTATAGAAATTTAAATTTCTATTTAAAGTACTGTACCTCTGACTTATCAACTATAAAACTGGGATTCCTGTACCAAAGGAATCTCATGAATAAAATAACTTGTATTCCTATCGAAACCAGTGGGATTATTTTGGTAGTGACAAGAAGACTTGACAAAGTGATTTTAAAGTTCATCCAGAAAAATAAATGAAAATAGCTACAAGAATATTGTAGAACAATAATAAAGTGATATTCACTTTCTAGGTACAATAAGGTATTAAAAATATATAGAAATTAAAACAATTGCTAGAAGAAAAGGCGGAACAAAAGCAATGCAAAATTAGAGAGCCCTGAAACATAAATACTAGAAGAAATACGGAGAATGAATCATGATAATGAAAGAGGCTTCGCAAATCTCTGGAAAGGGTTCAAACAAGGGATGCTGAGTATGGGGAAATTCAGAATAAAGCTTCATATTATATAAAGTTACAAATTAAATTTTAGATAGATTTAAGAGTTAAAAGAAATAAACCAGAATAAATTAGATCAATATTTATCTGGCCATCAGATGGGTAAGAAACAAAATGGAGGCACTCACCAAATAGAAGTAATAAAATTGAATATAACAAAAATTATCATAGATGAGTCAAAATTATTACTTGTAGGTGAAAATATTTTATACCTTGAAAATCATAAATGCACTGAAAATTTATTACAATCAATAAAATAAGCTAGTAAGGTGGCTGGTTATAAAATTTTATATAAAATCAATCCTCTTTAGAAAAAGATTATAAAAATAAAAGAAATCCCATTTTTAATAGTAGACACACACACACACACACACACACACACACACTCATACATGCACACAATACACCCCAGGACAGACTCTATACATGTGTTTAGATTTACTCAACTGTGCTTTCATGCTAACAAAGTATAGTTTTCATTTTCTCTATTTAGGTTTTGCCTATCTCTTATTAAGCTTTATTACTGTTTTTTTTTTCCCCCTTTGGTAAATGGAATATATTCTTCAGTGAGTGGAGAAAGATACAGAGAGGTTCTTTATTCAGCTATCCATCCTCTATCCTCCTATCTCCCCTAGCAGAAGGGTCATGGTTTGATAGTTTATTTACTGCCAGCTCCGAAGAGCAGAAATTATACCTTCCACAGCTCAGAGATTTGCCTCTGCTCAAGAAACGCTAAAAGCCAGCTTCTTACTCTTCTTAAGGGGAAGAAAAACCACAATTGGAGACCAGAAACAAAAAAAACCTCATATGGACAATGTAACTTAAGGAAGAAAGATGCACTTTTAGAAAATGTAGTTCTCACTGAAATTTTCTGGAGAATTTTAATATAAACTAGTATAGAATATAAAAAAACAGGCTTTCCAGAACTAAAAACGATTTCAAATTTTAAAATTGAATAGAAAAAAACAGTAAGAGGAGATAGTATACTTGAGAGAGAATTCAATAGTCTAGAAGTTCAAGAAAAACAAACTTATAACAAAAAGCAAGACAGGAGATGGAAATGCTGAGAGAAAAGATATGAAACTTTAAAGACCAATTTAGGAGCATTAATATTTGACTAACAAATTCCAGAAGAAGAAAAGGAAACAAGTAAAAAAAATTTTTTTTAATAATAAAAGAATATTTCTAAACACATGAAGAAATGAATATTTAGAACAGGTGACATTGTTTTGTAACAAGACTTTCTCAATGAAGGAAGTAGCATGTTGATTTACTTACATAATGGCACAAGCTCCTTGTGTTGTTGGAAAACAGAAACAAACTGCAGACTGACTACTTTGAATAGTACTGTTTTATGGACATCGGTTGTTTCTGCCTAACTTCATCCAGTATCTATTTTCATAACACCTTGATGTTCTTTTGGAGAGTCTTCTTTCCCCTACTTTTAATCCTTGTAGTCTGAATTAGACTCATTTCATTCCTCAGCTCAAGAGGTGTGCAAATGATTCAAGTCGATCGAATCAGAGTGTCACATTATAGGTTAGATCAATAAAATCAATCCTAGGCTTTTGTTAGAATTGCTGATAATTCTACCCTTGGCACTTGAATTTAGCACTCAAATCCAGATGTATCTGAAAACTATTCTAATTCCTAGAATTATAAATTATGTGAGTCAATAAATTTTCTGTTTTTCTTCTTAAGCCAGTGGTTCTCAAACTTCAGAGTGTATTGAAATTATCTTCAGGGTTTGTTAAAAAAACAAAAAAAACAAAAAAAACCCAGAAAACAGTTTCTGGGACCAATACCCTGAGATAAGTCTGTATGAGACCTGAGAATTTTTATTTCTAACAAAATCCCAGTGATGCTGATGCTGATCTAGGGCCCACACTTGAGAATAACTGCTTTAAGCCATCATGAATTGGTTCATATAACTTACACCTGAAAGATTAGTGCCAATTTATCTCGTCAGATGAAAAACAAATAAGTCTTGAAGCAAAGTGGAAATTAAAATTAATTTTAAATTGCCTAGAAAATAATTAGAAATTCATACCAAAACTTGTGCAACAGTTAAGCTTTTCTTAAAGGAATATCTATGTTCTGAAATCCTTATTATTTATAAAAATATAGAGTAAAAATAAGCTAAATATTCAATTTATGAAAATAGAAAAAATATAACAATTAACAAAAGATAGAAAACTTTATACAGGAAAGATATGAAAGTGAAGAAATAGAAAATCAACAAAAACACCAGAAAATGTAGATAAAAATTAATTATTTGAAAAGGTAAATCCATGAGAAACCAAATAGGAAGAGAGAAAATAAAAATGTAAAATGCTAGGAATTGTTAAAATCCAAATGCATATA
>NW_011888839.1:2538075-2554977 GCF_000151845.1 Pteropus vampyrus
CCCCCTTTGGTAAATGGAATATATTCTTCAGTGAGTGGAGAAAGATACAGAGAGGTTCTTTATTCAGCTATCCATCCTCTATCCTCCTATCTCCCCTAGCAGAAGGGTCATGGTTTGATAGTTTATTTACTGCCAGCTCCGAAGAGCAGAAATTATACCTTCCACAGCTCAGAGATTTGCCTCTGCTCAAGAAACGCTAAAAGCCAGCTTCTTACTCTTCTTAAGGGGAAGAAAAACCACAATTGGAGACCAGAAACAAAAAAAACCTCATATGGACAATGTAACTTAAGGAAGAAAGATGCACTTTTAGAAAATGTAGTTCTCACTGAAATTTTCTGGAGAATTTTAATATAAACTAGTATAGAATATAAAAAAACAGGCTTTCCAGAACTAAAAACGATTTCAAATTTTAAAATTGAATAGAAAAAAACAGTAAGAGGAGATAGTATACTTGAGAGAGAATTCAATAGTCTAGAAGTTCAAGAAAAACAAACTTATAACAAAAAGCAAGACAGGAGATGGAAATGCTGAGAGAAAAGATATGAAACTTTAAAGACCAATTTAGGAGCATTAATATTTGACTAACAAATTCCAGAAGAAGAAAAGGAAACAAGTAAAAAAAATTTTTTTTAATAATAAAAGAATATTTCTAAACACATGAAGAAATGAATATTTAGAACAGGTGACATTGTTTTGTAACAAGACTTTCTCAATGAAGGAAGTAGCATGTTGATTTACTTACATAATGGCACAAGCTCCTTGTGTTGTTGGAAAACAGAAACAAACTGCAGACTGACTACTTTGAATAGTACTGTTTTATGGACATCGGTTGTTTCTGCCTAACTTCATCCAGTATCTATTTTCATAACACCTTGATGTTCTTTTGGAGAGTCTTCTTTCCCCTACTTTTAATCCTTGTAGTCTGAATTAGACTCATTTCATTCCTCAGCTCAAGAGGTGTGCAAATGATTCAAGTCGATCGAATCAGAGTGTCACATTATAGGTTAGATCAATAAAATCAATCCTAGGCTTTTGTTAGAATTGCTGATAATTCTACCCTTGGCACTTGAATTTAGCACTCAAATCCAGATGTATCTGAAAACTATTCTAATTCCTAGAATTATAAATTATGTGAGTCAATAAATTTTCTGTTTTTCTTCTTAAGCCAGTGGTTCTCAAACTTCAGAGTGTATTGAAATTATCTTCAGGGTTTGTTAAAAAAACAAAAAAAACAAAAAAAACCCAGAAAACAGTTTCTGGGACCAATACCCTGAGATAAGTCTGTATGAGACCTGAGAATTTTTATTTCTAACAAAATCCCAGTGATGCTGATGCTGATCTAGGGCCCACACTTGAGAATAACTGCTTTAAGCCATCATGAATTGGTTCATATAACTTACACCTGAAAGATTAGTGCCAATTTATCTCGTCAGATGAAAAACAAATAAGTCTTGAAGCAAAGTGGAAATTAAAATTAATTTTAAATTGCCTAGAAAATATTTAGAAATTCATACCAAAACTTGTGCAACAGTTAAGCTTTTCTTAAAGGAATATCTATGTTCTGAAATCCTTATTATTTATAAAAATATAGAGTAAAAATAAGCTAAATATTCAATTTATGAAAATAGAAAAAATATAACAATTAACAAAAGATAGAAAACTTTATACAGGAAAGATATGAAAGTGAAGAAATAGAAAATCAACAAAAACACCAGAAAATGTAGATAAAAATTAATTATTTGAAAAGGTAAATCCATGAGAAACCAAATAGGAAGAGAGAAAATAAAAATGTAAAATGCTAGGAATTGTTAAAATCCAAATGCATATAAGGAAGTGACTAAAAGAATAAAAAAATTTTATTACCACAAATTAGAAAATCTAAAGGAAGTAAATAATTTTGCAGCAAAAAATTACCAAATTTGAATGGATAGGAAGCAAAACAACAACAACAACAACAACAGCAAATTAACAGACAAGAATCTGGAAATGTAAGTTTTTAAACTACAAATGGGAAAGAGGTTAGATGTTTTTAGCTTAGTTCTATCACCTTTTAAAGCTATGGACATATTTTCACCATGCACACTTATCAGTAAAATATTTTTGAACAGCCACCCCAATATATGTTTATTGTTTGTATTTACAGATTAAACTAGTATACATTATAAAACAAAAAGTATAAAGTATATAAAATATAAATACAAATTGTGATATTTTTTTCCATGTATGAAGAAAATGAATATATGATCTTGTCTATCCCTTGGAATGTGGACTTTCCACTTGGGAAATCACTCTTTAATTCTTATCTACATTAAATATTCTACAAAATGGAAAGAGACAGAAAACTCCCTAATACATGAAGCTGGAATAACCTTAATAATAAAACATGATGAGTAAAATACATAAGAAATCCAAGTTATGGACCAATAAATGTGAATTGAATACATCAGCATATCATGACTAAAGTTTTTTGTCCCCCCAAATATAAGAACAGTTCAACCTTAGAAAACAACTATAATTCATTTTATCAATAAACTGAAGTAGAAAGTTAATAATTATTTTAATAGATGCTGAAAAGATTTTTTATATAATCCAACAGTTATCCACAATAAAAATTGAGCAAAAGAAAAAAGCAATTAAACATGATGATTATTTATGAAATAATAGCAAACAGATTAAATTTGAAATATTAAAGCCATTTTCACTAAATCAGAAGACAAGATGCTTGCTGTCACCAGCATTATTTAACACTATTTAGGAAGTTCGAGCCCACTCCATAAGAACAGAACCAGCTCTTCACTATAACATCAATAACCAGTTAAAACAAAACTTAAAAAATCATTCACAATAACATCAAAAGTTAGAATACCTAAGAATATTATAATGGATGTATATAAATATCTTATAGAAAGACAAAAAATAACTTGAAAAAAATGGGTCAAAATAGCTCATATGCTCCTCTTATCCACTTCTCCAAAGTAAGCACTATGATGAACTTGGGGTTTATCATGTTTTTATATTTTTATCATACATGTAAGTATCCGTAGACAATACATCATATCACTAGATGGGTTTTAAAAGTTAATAAAGATGGAAGATCTTTCTGCAACTTGCTTTGTTATTCGCATTACAGTGGGCTTTTAAAAAGAATTATCCAAATTGATAAAAGTAGCTATAATCTGTTCATTTTGACTCTATATCATCTTGTGAATATACTATAATTTAGCCATTCTCTTGCTAATAGACATTTAGGTTGTTTCCAGTTTTTTGCTATTACAAACAATGCTGCAATAAACATTTTCTTTGCACCATTGACTCTGTGTGCATGTGACCACGACCCATGCTGAGAAAACATTCTGAATCATGATTCAGTACTCACAAATGCAAATGCGCATAGCACAACCCCAAAGTTCATGAGACAATAGTCACTATATACAGTGCAGAGATGAATTTTATTCTAGTTCATTAAAAAAAAAACTAATAATACTGGGCATCACCCACAAATTAATATCAAAAGCCACTAGAGTGGCTCAATTCACAGGTTGGAAAACACTGCTCTGGGAAATCCACCTAGAAGTGGAATCAAAGATTATGAAAAAATTTGATGCTATCAGATATTGCCGGATTGCTCTCTAAAGTGGTTGTATCAATTAAGAATCTCATCAGAATTGTGTGACATTCTTCACAACACTTGGTTATGGTCAGACTTCAAAATTTTTGCTATTTCAATGAGAGCGAAATAGTATCTCATTTAAATTAGTAATGCTAAACATGTTTTTGTTTATTGAACATTTTCTTTTATAAATTACTGCTTGTTTACTCCTTTTTCTATTGTTTTTACTTCTTCTTGATCTGTAGTCCTTTATATGTCTCATATATTAATTCCTTATCAACTGCATGCATTGCAAATATCTTCCCATTCTATATCTTATTCTCTAACTTTGCTTATATTGTTAGTGCTGGACTGTTTTACGTCAATTTGGTTATGGCTGGTAACTATGCTTCCCAGAATCTTTCTCTGGATAAGGTTTTGGGTGAGGATTATCCAAAAGAGAAATTTGTACATGATTTGGAAGGCAGAAGTGAAGCAGAAGCCATTATTCTTGGAGGGTAATCATGGTCAGACAGATCTGTCCATCAGGCCCCAGCTTTTTCCCTCTAGCGCTCTGTGCCCAGCTTGTCTTCCTGATGTTGGCCCTGCCGGCCTGCTACCAGCCTTGTCTGCAAACCCAGAGAGGCTGTAGCTACACAGAGGCAGCAGTTTCATAGACCTCAGGGGCTCCCTCTTCCCATTTCCCCTGCAATAGCCAGATGTGATGGCTTTTTGGAATTCCCTGCAAGTTCTGATTTGTCTATCTAGCCCAGGGCTTCTGAAGACTGGTTAGTGACTATTTCTTTAATGCACTGACTCATCCCTTCCCCACCATACTTATATAACAAATATTGATATCTAGCTGGAAAAGCCCCTACACACTTCTATTTTCATCTACAAAATTGTGTGGTTATTATTAGCCCTATAACTTCCAAATCAATTTTAGAATCAACATTATGAGAATTTTGAATGGAATGACACTGAATTTGTAGATTAATTTATGGGAAATCACCTTTTTAAAAAGATCGAGTCTTGCCATTCATTAACCTTTATTTATTTAGGTCTGCTTTTTCTATCTCTCTCAATACAAAGTTATCATTTTCTCTATAAAAGTTTTTCGTAATTTGTTAGATATATTCCTGGCAATAACATATTAACATATTATGCTTTTTTTAATGTTCCAATTACAAAATAAACTTTTTAAAAAAATTATAGTTTCAATTATTAGTTCCTAGGGTATAGGATTGTTCTTACATTCCTGATATTCAGTTGTTTTTAGTTTAATTTCTGCATATTGAACTTATAACTAGCAATCTGTTAATTTATTTTATTCCAATTATTCCAACAATTTGTCTGTAGATAATCATAGATATAAAATCATCTTGTTGTGAATAACAAAGCATTTGGTTTCTTCTTTTCCAATTCTTAGGTGTTTTATTTTGTTTTCTTCTCTTATTACATTGGTAGTATCTTTAGTATTATCAATAATAAACCCAGGAAGGGACACTGTATGGGCTACTAAAACTGAAGGGACTAAAAACAAATGCTTAAATCGGAGAACAGAGTTTGGAGTCAGCAAAATAGTAAAAGCAGAAACTGACTTAATAGCAATTCCATACAATGGTCCTGTAAAAAAAAAAATGTTATCCCTCAGAGGCTTTTGTTTGTGACAGTGTAGAATGGCTAGTGAGGAGGCAGGCTAGGGATTAAGAGCCCTTCGTTTAAATTTAGCTCAAGGCAATCAAGCTCCTCTAACTACGATCATATCCTACTTTCTCAATTAATGAGGACAGCTATGAAATTCGGTTCATAGTATAAGATTCTTAGAAACTGAGAGTTTTAAAAATAATTATGGAAAGTACCAATAATATTTTTAGCCTTCACAGAAGGGCATCAGTAGATTTTAAGCACTTTTAGAGATTCTGAACATTTTCTATAGCCACTAAGAGTCAACAAATAACTCTCTCCTAAAAGGAAGGAAAACATTTGATTTTGTTCCTTATTAATATCTGTTCTTAAAATCACTTGCAACAGACAAGACTAAACTTAAAGCAAAATTTTATGGGCCAAAATTTTTCAATTCTTGCTTGACTTATTTAGATTTTCTTTAAAGAAAAGATGATCACAAGAGCATTTTTACCTTTACAAAACATTTTCTAAATTTAAAATCTGTTCTCTGCTTCTATCCAAAGGATACACTTAAAAAATAGCCCTTCATTATGTAAAAATGCATGTGTTAACAATATTCCTTTATAGAAAAACTTACTGATCATGAATCTGATTTTACAAAAATGAAACCTGCTTTACTTCTTTAAAACACTACTTCTTACTGATAAGTGTAATTATATTATAATTTATATATTACATATATTATACCATATATTATAATGTAATATATAAATTATGATATAATTAAGGCAATTCTGTTTATACCAACAAAAAGAAAAATCTCTATAATCATGTTGCAGCTCTTAATTGGTTTATTTTAACCAAATTTCAAAAAATTAAAATTCCAGTGTAAACTTACAAGAACCTCTACACAGGCTCTTCAAATTTATAGGAACAGAATTAACTTGTACTTCTTCATTAATGGAGAATAAAGAAAGGCTAGCTAGTGGCTCTTAACAACTTTGTAATTCCCTCGATTACTACTTGGGCTTGGGCACAGGACTCATATTTCAGTGGAGGGATTTAGCAGTATAAAAATGGAAATTTTCTGTTGATTAGTCTTCATTTTGACCAGCTCTTATTCTTTTCACACAAGAACAGACTGGACATCACAACAATATTAACATGAGAATTTATGTCTTTACAGTTTAAAACTGACACTCTAAACAAAGTCATATGTTCATTAAAAAATATACATACTTAATATTAAAGGTTAATTAATTTCCTTTTTTTGAAAGAATATCAAAGTTTATAAATATTACCCAATTCTCATAATGTCTTGTATGGAAACTATACTATAAATATTCGATCTCATTTTCACCAAGACCACAGTCTAAAGAAAGAAAGCCACATAAAGTTACTTTTTAAATCCACAATTTCTACTTGAAATATCAGTAGAGTTTCTTCTGGAACATTGTTTTCTACAGGCATTATTTTACTATTTATTATTCTTAGAATAAAACAGCAATCAGAAAATCAACCTAAAATTGTGATTATGTGCCACTTGGCTTTTGACCGTTCCCATCAGGCATCTTGGGAGACCTATGCAGCGCCAAATGAAGCTCAGCCCCACACAATGTCTTGCTCAGGGTGATGAGAATGGCACATTGTCTGCCTGGTCTGAACAGAGGTCACAGCAGGGAGAGCATCTGCTAAGATAATGTGAATGAAGGAAACAACTATAATTGCTTCATTAAGAGATCTCTAGCCAAATAATCACAAGAACAAAGGACTTGGAAAACCACCCTAAAATTAAGTTTATAATAAGGTAAATTTGAGATAGAATAAAAATACAGAAGAATTAAGGAGACTTGGGTATTCTATTGGTTCTAGTAATTTTCTTAGTCACTGTATGGATGAATGGAAACTAGGATGCAACAGTTCAGTTATTCAACTCCAGCCCTTGCAGTCATTAGTAAGAAGCAGAAGATGCAAATCCACAGCTGTCCAGGATACAAACAAATGTAAAATAAAGAGTGCTGGGGAATTGCTTACAAAGGATCAAAAATAGAAATTAAGAAGGGATGTCTACTGTTCTATATTGTGGAATAATAATGAAAAGCATGTAATTAATTAAAAGCATAATAAACATTTTAGGAGGAAAAGAGGTAAATTTTTAAAAAGCAAAGTCTCAGAAAAACAAAGAAAAAAGCACAAATTGCCAGTGCCTGATCAATTTACTTTCTTCTATTTTCTACCTCTAACTTTTAAAATCAGATTTTTAAGTCAATAGTGTAGAATTACAACTAAATTCCCCAGTCACCGCAAATTACCAGTTGATATAGGTGTATGTGTTTTATTCAACACTGTTGATTAATTAAAATATTTTATAGTAAAAGCTAAGGTAAATGTTTTCCCAATTTAAATTTAAATTAAGTATCCAAACTGGGCACAAGACTAAAATGTATTGACGCTGTGACAAATTATTTTTGCATGTCCTGATATTTTGAAGTTAAGCTTTATGAACTTAATTTATATTATATAGTTAAAAATGATTATTATATAAATAGAATCTTGAAATGAATTATGATTACTAAATTTTTCTGATTCCAACACAGTAAAATTAGCTTGTAACACCCATAAGCCAGGTTTAAAATAAGCAAACTATTTGATGACTTTGATGTTTTGCACCCAAAATGTGCTGGCTAATTTTTCCATTCCATTTACCATTCCGGTCTTTAAACTGCCTTAATCTCCTGCCCTCAGATGTTGACCTTGTAAGAATAGGGGTCATAGGTCAGAATAGACAGACCTCAAAGGATCTGGACTATCAATTCATGCCTGAGAGATTTCTCTTCCACAATAGGAACCTACTAAACAGCAAATTCCTAAATCTAATCACACAAGTATCAGGGTGAAACAGTTATTTATTGGAATGTGTTTATTTACATTTCCAAACATCTCTAGCACTTACAAAGAGCATTTTTTCTTCTGTCATACAATAAATATGAAAGTAAAATAACTGAAAGAAATTTTAATGTAAAATAGATATCCTTAATACAATGGTATCATAAACCTAAGTATAGATTTATTGTTTTAAAAATGCTATGTAGGTTTAAAAAAATGTACAGCACTAGAAATACTAATTATAAAGTACCTGGAAAACTTCGAATTTCACCAGAGATAATGAGTGGGAGAGGTTATACTATTGTAAAGGTAGATGGGGGAGGGGCTTGGGGAAGGTTACCAAAAGTTTGAACTCACTTGCTCTAATGGTAAATGAGGGCATTAAACAAATATTTTTTAATAAACAAATGAAAATACACAGTCCTTCAATAGGAAAGCCTAAATAGATAAAAATCAAAACTAAAACAATATCTTATGGCTTCTAAAAACTTTTTGCAAATTTAAAGAATTTAAAACTACAAAATTATTGTCCTGTAAAAATAACTTTACTATCATATGTCTTCACTTTTATTTTTTTTTTTAAAAAAAGGCAAACTAGGTCTTCTAGCTGAGAAAAAATTAGACATTTATAAGTTCCTGTTTATGCTTACCTTGGTGTTTCTAACCATAAACAGTAAATATAATGTGCCATTCTAATACCATTTCAATACTGAACTGTAAATAATGTCAAATTTCATAATCAACTTTAAGTCTAAATGAAGAACATCTTAAAAATGATAAACAACTCTAATTGATAAAATGAAAGGAATTTCCTACACTTCCATGCCAAAAGCACTAATACTGAACCACACAACAATTACTCTTCTTTCTAAACAAAATATTTAAAACTTCAACTCATGTAGAAAATCAAAAAGCTTACTCATGTGCTAATGCAGTGATGCAAATAAAATATTGTCTGAAATGGAATGAAAGGAGTAGAACGATGGTATTATTTTCCAAGTTATTTTAAAAATCTCAAGTCAACATTGTTGAAAGGGAACTTGCACTATTATGAATAGCAGTTCTTGGACTGTGTGGTTGGGTCAAAAGATGTGGAAGGTTAAGGAGAACAAAGAAGATAGTCACTACTCAAGGAAAAAAAATAGAATGAAAAAGGAAGTTAAAAAGAAACCTTAAACAATAAAAAAATGAAGCTATATGTATATACCCAATATGTACATCTACCATGTATGCGTGTACTTCAAATGTTTTTAAAAAATCACATCTATTTTTATTCCTTAATTATTAAATATTAAAATAATTTAACTTATATAGAAACACTTCCATATCAGTTGTTCTAGTCCACATCCTTTTCATAACTATCACACTTGTTAACATAAACTAAAATTTTATGATATAAAATATTTAATTCTATATTATAGGCTGACATGATTATTTCATGTAAATACTAAAAATCAACAACGGCAAACAAATAATCATTCTACTCTCTTCCCCCTACTGTTAAAAGTTACTTCTTTTTCCTCAGAAATTGTGGTTTATTAAAGAATAAAAATGTAACAATTGTAGGTCAGTTTTTGAGAAGAAATATAAAGTTTTAAAATATTTTGTTAACAAAAAACTTCACTTTACTATAAAGAGAGTTTTATGGGGGTCATTCAATCTCTTTGCTCTTTGCTAATGAACATAAGAAAAACTAAACAGCAAAAATAAATCTAAAATTATTTCATTTGAAATTCTAAGAAAACATTTTAAATATGGAGGATTTAAAATAAAACAAGATAACACTGCTATTGGGTAACTGGACACTAGTAACTGGTCACTAAATGTAGTACAATTTAAGACAGAATGAAAAAATAATCCAACTTTCTTTTGTAAACAGTTTACTCAAAATTAAGGTAGAATCTTTAAAATTATTTTATATTTCTTGCTACAGAGACATAAATCTTCACAAAATGTGGTTCTATCATATATATAAATATTAGAATTGAACAAATAAGTTAGTTCTCTTGGGTGATGAAACCAAATCTGAATTTGTTAAATATTTCAATAGTCTGTGATAAAAACTTTAGAGTTTTAATTTTTTAACCTGAAATGACAGAAATTAAACTTTCTAATTTAAAAACATTTCAAGAGAAAAATATTCTTTTCAACAGACAGCACTTGAACAATTCATATTATTCATTATCAAAAAAAATGAAACCCAACCTGAACCTCACACCTTCTATACAGAAACGAACTCTAAATGGATTGATGATGTAAATACAAACTATAAAACTATAAAACTATAAAACTACAAGAACAAAAATGGGGAAAAAATATGTGTGATCTGAGGTTAAGCAGATTTCTTAAACAAGACATCATGATAAATATAACCTAAAATAAAAAATAAATACCTTTATTAAAATTTAAAACTTTTCCTCTGTGAGATGTTTAAGAGGTTGGAAAGGCAAGCCACAAATTCGAAAAAAATATTTGCAAATCATATATCTGATAAAGAGCTGTTATCCACAATTTATATAAATGCAACAAGAAAACAAAAAATCCAGTAAAAAATGGGCAAAATGTATGAACAGACACTTTACCAAGGCTGACAAAAGGTTAACACAAAAACATAAAAAGAAGTTCAATATCAGTAGCCATTAGGGAAATGAAAATTAAAACCATAATGAGATATCACGACACGCCTATTAGAATGCTTAAAATAAAAAATATTGTCAATACCAAATACTGGCAAAGATGTAGAGCAGTTGGAACTCTTATATACTGTTGGTGGGAATTCAAAATAGTACAATCATGCTGGAAAAAATTTGGGCAGCTTCTTATAAAGTTAAACATATACCTATGACCATATTATCCATCAATCCCATTCCAAGATAAATGAAAACTTATGTTCACATGAAAACTGGTACACAGACTTTTGTAGCAACTCTACTCATAATTACCAAACCGAAACTACCCAATTGCCCTTCAACGGATGAATAGATAAAGTGTTATATCCATGTAATGCAATACTACTAAGCAATAAAAAGGAACAAACTACTGATAATACTCAACAGTTTAGAAGAATTTCAAAGCCGTTATGCTGAGTGCAAAATGCCATTTTCAAAAAGTTACAAAAAAACTAAGCCCAAAGTTGGCAGAAGGAAGGAAATAACAAAGATCAGAATGGAAAGAAATGAAAGAGACTAAAAATACAATAGAAAAGATCAAAGACACTAAAAACTGGTATCGTGAAAAAAAGAAACAAACTAGACAAAGCTTTAACTAGATTACCAAGAAAAAAAGAGATAGGCTATAAATAAATAAAATTAGAAATGAAGAGGCAGCATTACAACTGATACTAAAGAAATACCAAGAGTCATAACAACTACTATGAACAATTATACACCAAAAAATTGTACAACCTAGAACAAATGTATAAATTCTTAAAAACATACAACCTGCCAACCTATCACGAAGAAATAAAAAATCTGAGTACACCAATTACTAGTAAGGAGATTCAATCAGTAATCAAAAACCTCTCAACAAAGAAAAGTCCAGCACCACATGGCTTCATTGGTGAATTCTACAAAACTGAAAGAATACCAATCCTTCTCAAACTCTTCCAAAAAACAGAAGAAGTAGTAACACTTGCAAACTTATTTTATGAGGCCAGATTATCCTGATTACAAAACCAGCAAGGATACAAGAAAAGAAAATTATAGATCGATATCTCTGATGAACATAAATGCAAAGTCCTCAACAAAATATCAGCAAACCAAATTCAATAATACAGGAAAAAGATCATACACTATGATCAAATGGGATTTATTCCAGGGATACAAGGATTGCTCAACATTAGCAAATCAATCAATATGATACTCCACACTAACAAAATGAAGGACAAAATCATACGATCATCTCAAAAGATGCAGAAAAGCTTTTGACAAAATTTAACATCTATTTATGATAAGAATTCTCAATAAAGTGAGTATAGAAGAAATGGACCTCAACATAATAAAGATCATAAATGACAAGCGCCAAGCTAACATCATACAAAAGCTTTCAGCTTTTCCTCTAAGATCAGAAACAAGACAAAGATGCCCACTCTCACCACTTTTATTCAACACAATACGGAAAGTCCTAGCCAGAACAGTTATGCAAGGAAAAAAAAAGGCATTCGAATTGGAAAGGAAGAAGTAAAACTGTTTGCAGATGACATATTATGTATAGAAATCTCTGAAGACTCAACCAAAACACTATTATAACTAATAAATGAATTCAATAAAGTTGCAGGATACAAAATCAGTACACTAAAATCAGTTGGTTTCTATATACTAACAACTCTCAGAAAAAGAAATTGAGAAAACAATCCCATTTATAATTCAATCAAAAAGAGATAAATTTAACCAAAGAGGTGAAAGATATGTACACTGAAAACTACAGGACACTGATGAACAAAACCGAAGAAAACACAAATAAATGTAATGCTATTTCATGCTCATAGATCGAAATTGTTAAAAAGTCCACACCACAAAAGCAATCTATGGATTCAATGCAATTCCTATCAAGTTCCAATGGCATTTTTCACAGAAATAGTACAAACAATCCTAAAATTTTTATGAAACCACAAAAGACCGCAAATATCCAAAACAATTTTGTGAAAGAACAAAGCTGGAGCCATCATGCTCCCTGGTTTCAAACTGTATTACAAAACTCCAGTAATCAAAACAGTATGGTACTGGCATAAAAACAGACACAAAGATCAGTGGAATAGAATACACAGCCCAGAAATAAACCCACACAAATGGTCAATTAATTTATGACAAAAGAGCTAAAAATACACAATGGAGAAAAAAACAGTCTCTTCAATAAATGATGTTAAAAAACTAGACAGCAACATGCCAAAGAATGAAATTACACCATACACAAAAACCAATTCAAAATGTATTAAAGACTCGAATGTAAGACCTGAAAATATAAAACTTCTAAAAGAAAACATAAGGGGCAAGTTCCTTGACATCAGTTTGGCACAATTTTTTGGATTTGACACCAAAAGCAAAAATAAAAAAATGAAACTCTATCAAACTAAAAGGCTTCTGTATAGCACAGTAAACCATTAACAAAATGAAAAGGCAACCTACATAATGGGAGAAAATACTTGCAAATCATATATCTGATAAGGGGTTAATATCAAAAATATATAAAGAACTCATACAACTCAATAACAAATAATAGGCAGAGGACATTTTTCCAAAGAAAACATACAAATGGCCAACAAGGACATGAAAAGGTTCTCAACAGCACTAATCATCAGGAAAATGTAAATCATAACCAAAATGAGATATCACTTCACACCTGATAAAATGGCAATTATTAAAAAAACGAGAGACAGCAAGTGTTGAGTGAGGATGTGGAGAAAAGGAAGCCATCGTATACTGTCGGCAGAAAAGAAGGGAGGCCACATCTACAAACAGCCTCTCTGTCACTGCTGCTCCTTATTTTTACTTGCAATTTCTGTATTTACCACAGCTTGTTAGGCATTTGGGGAGTTTATCTTGCCATCCTCCCCCTCATGTTTCTTTGTACCCACCAGTCCCACTGTTCATAGGAATGTAAATTGGTGCAGCCTCTGTGGAAAACATTATGGAGGTTTCTCAAAAAAATTTAAAATACGACTACCACATGATCCATCAATTCCATTTCAGGGTATATATCTAAAGGAAAGAAAATCATTATCTCGAAGAGGTATCTGCACCACCTTATCCACTGTAGCATTATTTACAAAAGCCAAGACATGGAAAGGACCTAAGTGTTCACTGATGAATGACCTGATAATGAATACGTGGTATGTACTGGAATGTTATTCAGCCATAAAAAAGAAATCCTGCCATTTAGACTAACATGATGGACTCTGAGGACATTATGCTAGGTGAAATAACTGAGACAGATAAAGACAATTACTGTACTATCTCATTTATATGTGGAATTTTTTTTTAAAAGAAAGCAAACTCATTGGAATAGAAAACAGATTGGTGGGTGAAAGGTGGGGAAAATGGGTGAAGACTGTCAAAAGATACAAACATCCAGTTATAAGATTAATAAATTCGGGGATGTAATGTAAAATATGGTGACTACAGTTAATACCGTACTGTATATTTAAACGTTTCTAAGAGAGTAAATCTTAAAAGTTGTCATCACAAGGAAAAATATTGTAACTGTGATAATCATTTCCCAATATACATATACATCAAATCATTAACGTTGTACACCTTCAACTAATACAATGTTATATGTCAATTATATCTTAATAAAACTGAAGGGAAAAGGTTACACACTGTGTAATTCCATTTACATTCCATTCACAAAAAGACAAGTGATAAAGAAGAGGTTAATGTTTGCTAAGAGTTATAGGTGGAGGAAGAGTAACTATAAAAGACACTAATGACATTTGGGGGGTGACAGACTTGTTCTGAATCTGAATTACAACGGTGACTTTCAAAAACCTATACATGTGTGAAAATATATAGAACTGTACAACAAAAGAAAAAAGAGCCAATTTTACTGTAACAATTTTAAAAATAAAATAAAATAACATTCCAAACAATATACATAAATAAACAATGCTTAATTCCTTTTAATAGAAATTAACCAGAATTCAATCTTTCTAGTACTTCAGCAAACCAAATCAATTATTTAATATCATTATTATAAGTATTTTGTAGGCTATGAGTTTGAAAGTATCTTATGCCAGTAAGAAGTACTCAGAAAATGATGAGGACCTGTCAAAAGGACACAGAAACAGCTAGAAGGGGCTCCTAGTGGCTCCATTGGGGAAATTTGAGCATTAAAATAACGAAGTTACAGATTATAATTCATTATAAAAAATAGAAAGCCATGGTCCACACTGATATAATAAATAAATGAAAAATTTGAAGTTTGATGTAGACTGGGATACTTATATAATCTCTAAGTATCTCCTCACGAAACACTAATTATAAAAGGAAAAAGTAATTATAAGGTGGAGAAACCTAGCTGGTACCACACAGACCAACTGGTCAAAGACATCATCATCAGTAACAGGAAAACTCAATATTGTATGTGATTTGATAAGATACAATGAGAAGAACACAGTGGCACCTCCACGATATTCTTGCCAAAGATGAATAACCTTAATCTAATTAGAAGGAACTATTAGACAAACCCAAACTGTGATTTGGATTCATTCTAGTGTTTTTAAACTTCTTTCTGTTATCCTTTATTGCCTATAAATTGAAAGAGTAAAAGGAAGTTTTAGATTCAAGGTAAACTTGTATTTAGCATAGCACTTCCAATTTATAGGCAATATAATTGTAGAGAAACAAGTTTAAAAACACCAGAATGAATCCCGGACATGGTACATTCTACAAAACAACTGACCTAGTCTTTTTAAAAAGTTAATGTCAAGGGTTTTTTTCCTAAAAAGGATGCGTGTGTAGATCTAGATTATGAGAGACTTAAGACATACAAAAATGAAATGAAAGGCATGTTCCTTAACTGGATTCTAATTTGAAAAAAGTAGCCACAAGAGATAAGTTTTAGATAACTGGGGGAATTTTAACATGGACTGGCTATTAAATGCTATTAAGGAAGTATTGTTTATTCTGAGAAGAATGATAAGACATGACATTACAGGGCTAGGGCATCTGTAATATATTTTAAAACTTTAAAAAGTTTCCACAAAAATGTTTATAATTATTGAAATATATGAAGTGGGTATTTATGGGTGTTGACTGTACCATTTTTCTACTTTTCGTCTTCTGAAAATTTTCATGATAAAAAGTAAAAATAAAATGGAAATAATAAGAATAATCACAGAAAGTATCAGGGCAAAATAATATAACAGAAATTAATCCAAGACCTGGTTCTTTGCAATGCAATAAAATACCTATTCGAGGAGAGGAAAGTCAATGAGAAATAACTAGAAAATACGTAACTATGCTAATAAACAATAAAATCTGGATCAAAGCACAATTTTGTTCTCATTGCTAAAACTCTCAGGAACTAGACGTGGTTAATTAGCATAGAAGAAGTCAAGAAGTTATCAAAGATCTCTGAAGTCTTTTAAACATTTGAGAAGCAAATCATTGCCTTGGCAACTGTTCCAGACATCAGTTGACACTATCGCATCATTTTCTCATTGTTTCAGTTTCTATATAGGAGTTGCTATGCTTATTTGACTATGTTATTGCAGTTAGTCTCTACCATTTTATAAAAACATGTGGCACATAGAGAATTGGAATAGCTAATCCTGGTGACAAAAATTATGGAAACCTAGAACCTAACAGAAACTTGGAATTCATTAGATAACAAAGGGGTCAAAGTTTTAATCACAATAAGGTACACAATAACTGTAAGTAGCTAGAGCAGCTATTTACTCTCTGATCACCACCACTTACCTTCTCAGATCATTCCTTCTAATATCCCAACTACAAGAATCCTTTGATGTTATGAATCTGCCACTTTTCCAGTGTCTACTACTTTCCTGGTTTATATTCTATGATCCATCATTACAATTGCTCCCTTGCACACATCTTCACTGCCTTTGCTCCCTCTCTTTGTCATTCTCAATCGTAGGAGAGCTCCAATTCTAGTTATACTCACCTTCCTGCCTATTTCACAGTTTATAACCATGAGGTCAACAATGGATGGAGTAAAATGCAATCATACTAACTGACTTTACTTTAAATTCACATCCACCAACCTTAAGTGGCTTTTGATATAGTCCGGAATTCTACTTTTCTTCTATAATGTGTTTATTCACTCTTCTATTTTTTTAT
>NW_011888839.1:2556697-2568218 GCF_000151845.1 Pteropus vampyrus
AAATTAGCTCCTTAAAATATAGATGAAAACTGAATTTATTTTCTTACTAATGGCTTTTCAAACCAGTGTAAAAATATGGACTAGATACTGTAGAGATAATTAGCAATTTGGAGAGGAAAAACAGCTAGATCCTTATAGTTCTCGCTTTAAAAACAAATTACATACAAAGAGAAGAGATAGGTAAAGGCAAAAGATAAGTTAAAAAAAATATGTAAGAAAATATAGGTGTATAAAGTATATTTTTATTTGGTAGTTTAGAAAGCCAGATAGCTATCAAGTCAGACAGCATTAAGGAAAGAGTGACAGCCTTATCTGTATAAAAATTCAAAGCTTCAACACTATTTTTAAGTCACTATAAGTAAAGCTAAAATATACTTCGGAAGCTGAAAAAATATTTCTTATGTATTTGAGATAAGGTTAACATTGTAAATATACAAAAAGAACTTGCAAATCAATAATAGTAAAGGAACATCTCAATAGAAAATGAACGAAGTATAAGAAACATACAATTCATAGGAGAAAAAATTTAATTACAATTACCATAAAACATATTAAATCTCTAATCTAATCAAAGGATTCAAAGAAAAAAAATAAGCTGCATCTCTTAACCTATGTACTGGGAAAGATTAAAAACATAGCATCATTCAACGAGTAGTCTTACTTTTGAGGGGTTGTTTATATGTCCTTAATCATTTCTGGAGAGCAGTTTGGATATAGATATCAAAATCTTTAAATTGCACAGTTTTTGATCTAGATATTTCATTATTAGGTATTGATTCTAAACATATAAACGGATAATTTTTCAAAATAGTACATATAAGGATTCCACTGTGGTGTTATTGATGAAATTTAAATGCTGGAAATGGCCTAAATATCCATTAACATAGCCATGTTTTATTAAATTTTGATATAGTCACACTGTGGGAATTTATGCAGGTGCTAATAATTGACATGAAATGTTCCATGAGATACTGTTCAGTGCAAAAGAAATGCAAGTTTCAAAAAATTACATATATATTATGATTCTTACCTCTACTTAGGAATTTCAGAGATTTTTTTCCTGACTTCTTTATAGTTTTTCATACTATTTGAATTTTCTCTATATGAGTTATCTCTTAAAAACAGGCAAAACAATAAGTGTATTTTCATTGGAAAAAAACAGGTGCACTGTTTGGATGTACAGACAGGCACTTCTGTCTATTGGAAACTCCAACCATACTTGTGTCAGAAAAGTCTGGTGAAAATGGTGGTCAGGGGACTATTAAGCGCTCAGTGCCGAGTGCTCAGTTCAGTATATTCTGCAGATAGTTCAAATTGCAAGACAGCCTATATTCCTGATAAATTTTATTCAACTACACAGTGGTGGCATTTTATTTCATTTTGGCTAGACTACATGAAGTCTGATAACATAATAAAACTGTAAATAAATTTTCGGAAGTCTTTTCCAAAAAATAAACTGATCAACCAACAAAGCAAAATGATTACTTACCTATCTCCCTTTGGTTTTCTTTTTTGTAGTGTCTTCCCTTTGGGTCTTCTTTCACTTCCTAAGCAGGGGCTCCCACCAGGTCCTGTTACCCGTATTGATTCAAGGCCTTTGGAAGATTTTTTAAATGTGAATTCCACTGGCTCTCCTTCTTTTAGGCTTCTAAATCCTTCCATGAATAATTTGCTCTGTAAAGAAGCAGGGGAGGGAGGGGGAAAGAAAGAGAGATCATGATTATCAATGCTTTATAAATCATCTCTATAATTTTAAGATTAACATAGCAAGATACTCTCTGTTACCCATTGCGAAATATAGTGTTTTTTTTTTCTTTTTTTTTAAGTTCAGCGAAAGTTATACCATTTTAAAGTTTCCTGTTGCAATGCTGGCAGTGAGAATAAACTAATACCATTTTCTAAAGGCAGTTTGGCAATATTTACAAAAATTTAAATGTGTATGCTCTTTGACCCAGCAATTCCACTTCAAGGACTCTCCTACATATTCACACAAAAGTTAAAAAAAAAAGACCTACATCAAAATTTACCACAGTGCTGTCTGGTAAAAAATTATAACTACTCTGATGTCCATCAATGGGAAACTGATTAAATAAATTATAGAAGAGTTATAGAATGTGATATTATTGAGCAATTAAAAGATGATCTACATGTATTAATATGGGAAAATAAACATGTAATATTGTTGATTTAAAAAAATTAAGGTTAAAGAAGAGTATGTTTACCATAATGCCATCTATGCCAAGAAGTTTTTAAAAGATACATGTTTCTTTATGGAGAAATGGGGTCTGGAACAACAGACAACGAACCATAAACAGTTGTTTTCTCCAATCTTTTCCTGGGAAAGTGGGGAAGCTTTTTTATATATACATGATCGTACTGTGTGAGAATTTTATAATTTAAAAGGAAATAGATTTTTATAATTTGAAATATAGTTGATTTTTGGAACAAGTTTCCTGATTATAAAAGTGTAACCTCATTACAAATATGAATTTGACCTTTCAATATTATCTTTTTGTCAAAGTCAACATGCCAATTCAAAATATACTAAAAATTACTGTCAGTTTTATATATTTCTTCAAATGCCCTTGTGTATATTTTACAGATATAATTCGAACTATCATTTAGTGTTTAAAGACTTTTCTGAATTTGGGGGCAAAAGGAAATAAAACTAAATAGGGTAGAAGACCTTGGTTCAAGTCTAGTTCTTTAAATAAATAGCTATGCAGCTTTGAGTGGGCCATTTTATCTCTTTTCTGTTTATCTGTAAATTCAAGGGATTTGAATTTCCTCACATGTGTTCTGAGGAACAGCGGTTCCACAAAAAGGCTCCATGGAGAAAGGATTTTGTGGTCAAATAAGTTTGTGAAATGCTATACAGTATATTGTTTCTCCTTATGTCATATTAGCATATTAAAGTTTCTGAGATGCCCTACCCTCCCCCACCCCCCACTGAAATAAAAATCTTGTTTAACTGTGTTTAACCTAGCAATTTCCCGACATAATTGATGCCAGAGACCTTCTTTTTAAGCACTTAGGGAAATACTGAACCAGAAAAATCTTCACCCCTCCCAAGTCCCTAAGTATACTTAAGGAAATACTGAACCAGAAAAATCTTCACCCCTCCCAAGTCCATTATTCAAAAAGCAGTTAAATAATTACATATAACCAAATAATTACATGAAACAAATAAAAACAATACTTCAAAATTCAATGCAAAAGACTATTCACTATGAAAGTAATGATAAGCGAAAACGGGGTTTTTAACCTGTTTCTAAGTGCAGATCATCTGACACTGCTACATACTTGATGTAGAAGTATGCAACTGGCAGCACCTTTTCTGCTGTCTAATGCTATGTCGAAATCAGAAGGAAAAAAATCACAACTGCCTACCTCTTTAAAATAAAAAATTATTGAAGCTTTTTTAACATGTCCAAATCTTCTGTTTTTTCTCCTAAGCTTTCTTCTTACTAATTATAAATAGTTCTTTTGCTTTTATTCCCTTTCTCACTCTCCACTCAGGAAAGTGCAGATTATCAAATCAGATGAAGTGGAGCACAGGTCAACTACTGCAATTAAGAGAACGGACAGTTTTAATTAGAGCTATCATATGTTCATATGTTTTGTTTCTGTGCTAAAAACTCCATCACTTATTTATTTCCTCTTAGTTCCTAACGTTCACGTGCACTTTCTCCAACTTAATTTGGTTTCATTTTCCATTATTATAATTTTTGATAGGTATCAATAAGTAAACTTATAATTAATAATCTAGATTTGGACATTTCACATCTAAAGTAAATTTCCAGCTCTTATGGACCACTAAGTTCTGTATATTCTTCATGACATCCTGAACAAAAATATTTCTTAAATTCTATCATATGCTTATCCTTCCCCATATTAGTACATAAGATAATTTAGATATATAATACTTCACAAAAAATAATAACAATATCCTTAAGAAACTACAGTGGGATGGCAAAAAAAAGATGATTCACATAGAATATCCTATCTTTGCTATTATACCCAAAACTGCTGCTACACAGGTGAGAAAGATTTGTTGAAAGATAGGGAATTGACTCATTACATGTTTTCACAAAAATCCACTTCTCTCTTTGCATTCACAACTTTTATTAAAGGTGCCTCAGTTTTTCTAGTCAAGCTGATTCTAATCCTTAGTTTTACTCAAACCGTTTATTGAATCTGGGCATTCTATCTTCTTAATTTCTTTCATCTGCTCCAACCATTTCACTGGACCTACTTCAGGGCCTATCTTCTACTTGGATAAGTTTAAATAGTTTCTTCATTGATGTTTCGACATCAAGTTTCCTCCCAACTCCATAGAGTCTTCCACACCAGCATATTCTTTTAATTAACCTTAGCCTGTTAGTCTCCTGTCTTAAAAATCTACAATATCTTTTTCAAGTTGTAGGTGAGACCATTCATATTCTAAGGCAAATAACTTGATGCCCTTCTCTAAAGAGATTGAAGGAAATATCTGGGGAACTGGTGAAATATTGGATCCGACATACAAACCCCTATTCATTCTAACAATTAAGAGGCCACTGGTACAAGAGCTGGCTCCCTACCCACTCAACCTTAAATCATTCCTATCCCTCATTCTTACCTCTCATTCATACATCTGAAGGGTCAACCAAGAATCACAAAACATGCAGCATAATGAAAAAAGGCCAAGATAAATGAGGGAACAAAAGAAATTTTATATACCATCCAATTAGTATCTCCAGAGATATTTGAGACAATATGGCATCAATAAAACAAGAACAAAAACAACCAGATAATTTTAAAACACTCAGAAAATTTTAAATGCTTGCTGAAATTAAGTGGGTTGGAAGTAAAAGGTTAGAAAATATCTCAGGACATAGAATAAACAGACCCCCCTTCAAAACAAAATATATGAGAGAAAAGACAACTACAAAGGATGAATCCATAAGAACAAATATCCAACTTGAACTAGCATTCCTGAGAAAGAGAATATGGAAGGTGGAAAAGAGAAATTATGAAATGAATACTATAAGAAAATTTTCCTATAAAAGCTATAGGGCATACCAATGTGAGGCCCATACTGGGTGGAGGCAGTATGGAAGCTTTTAAACATGAGGTAAATTTTTGAGTGCACGAAAAGAGGCAATGGAGATTGAAGGTAGTAATCCAAACTAAGATAACAGTTTAACCATATGCTTGTGCAGGAGGATAATTAAAACACTTTTGCGGATGACAAAAAGCTTAGTTAATTGTATTACTGTGATGGGGGTAAAATGAAGCAGGAAAATACAAGTTAGAGCCAGATCATGGAAAATGTTGATTGATATATTAATTTTACTCTGTCTAAAATAAAGATCTAATGATACTTATTTTGCTTTTACAAGTAGCAAGATCAAGTTTGTATTATAAAATATATAGTTTCTTTGGCAGCGTGCATGTGTGGAGACAGGAGGAATGTAGGTGGGGATACCTGTTACAAGGTAACTGTCATAGACTTAGCAAGAAATTGTTATAACTACACTAAAAAAAGAAAGAAGGAATTGGTTTTGCAAAACACTTCAGCAGTCATATATATCACCTGCTATAAATTATTACTTACCTCATATAACAACTTATTGTTAAAACAGATAGTGATGTTTTAAGAGTAGCACAAACATCTTTGTGAGACTGCTTCAAGTGCTTCATCACAGAAAGTGATGAAATAACTTCAACACAGTCAGCTGGGAGACAACAATTCTAAAAATCAAAATCTGGCTTTTTTTTTTTTACCAACAAAAAAATTAATTGACTCTTGAATGAGTCGATTAATATCTTGAGAGTTGACTTTCTCTAACTATAACAACAATAAATTTAAGTGATTTTTCTCCAATGTTTGGTAGTATAATGAATATATAATTAAAAATTAAATGTAGAAGGATTTTAGTAATAAAGCCAGATGATACAGTTATGTTAAAATATAAACGTATTTCTGGAATAACAGATAATATTAGTAGGCTGAAAAGCTGAAAAAACATAATGAAAATTCAAATACATCCATTTCTTTTTAAAGTTTTTATAATCAAAGACTAATTTTTCAAAGTTATCAGTGAAAAATCTAGAATTAATGAAAGGCAATTAATAATTACACAATATGCAGTGGTAATATCACACAATATTAATGAGTAATGGCTGAGACTCTTAAGGACTATATACTTTTGACTTATCTGCAAGAATTATTAAGCCTGAGGCACATAGAACACAACAGAAGGATCACTGGACTAAGTGTCAGGAGCTATGGGATCTGGTGTTGGCTCCACAATTAATGTGTTGTACAACCATGGACAGACTGCTTATCGCTGAGTGTGTCACCCCCTTTTCTTTGTTACAGAACACAGAACTCTGTCCTTTTATATAGGACTTCAATTTTTTAAATTCTATGACTTCACTCTGTCTATGTGAACATAGATAAAAATAAATGGGTAAATACTTTTTGTCAATGTTGGGAGTGTAAAGGGATTTCCTTTTAAACATTCTTAACATTTCTCCATTTACTGAAGAGAAGCAAGATTTTAGTTCTTACTTAACTCAAATCCCGAAAGAAAACAAATGCTAAAAGAAATATGGTGACATCATGGAAGTCAATGTTTACAGAATTTTACTTACATAGATAAAATACAGTTAAGTCCCAGTCAAATCATTAAATTTCCAATGAATAGGATCAAAACCAATTAAGATTTGTCTACCTTTCCTGAAATTTCTTCCTTGAAATTAAAGAAAGTCTTAAGTAAGTCTTTCCATCTGGTCTGCACTTCAAAACTGGGAAAGACACACTAAAACAGACAACACTTCTGGAATAGCATTTAAAAAGGCATAATGGAAAGCATCCAGGGATTAAAGTTGGATTGGAATCCTGGGTTTGAATCCTAATCCTACTACTTAAAACCTCAAGCTACATAACTAGAGACATGGTCAAAAAACTCTAAGCCCCAGTTTCTTTATCTATAAAATGGAGACAATAATATATTCTCAGAATAAAAAATATCAAGGTCCAGTAACTGTGAGATTCCAAAGAATTAATGTAAAAGTCAAGGACACTGAATAGCAGCTCAATAAATAGTTTATATATTATCTTTATAAGAATCCAGTCTGCTCCTCTACCTGCTGATATAAGTACAAGAGAGGTAGGAGAAAACAAACAGGTATCAAGAATCTATTCATTAACAGGCACTGTGCAGAATGCTTTCAGTTATCTTATTTGATCCAACCTACCTTCATTCCCTACTCCCACTTGGCAAATGTCTGCACATTACCGATTTTCAGTTTAAACATTATCTCATCTTTGAAGCCTTTCATGACATTCTAGAGCAAATATAGGTACTCCTTTTCCAGTGTTCCAATTATACTTGACATATATCATCATTATAACACTTATACCGCATTTATAATGTGTCTTTTTTATTATAAGTCTACAAACTTCCTAAAAGGAAATGTCACACATTTGCATATACATCCCCACATTCCTAAAACCATCCTTGAAAGATAGCGGGGTGCTCAATATAAATTCAAGGCACAGGGGAGAATGAGGGTGGTGAGGATCAAGGGAGAGTAGCTGTGACTTACTCTCTTTCAGATGAGAAAATTGAAAGACCCAAGATCATATCTTGTGAATAGTAGAGCCAGGACTCAGAGCCAGATCTTTGATACCAAAAGCCCTTTTGTAGCATGATGCCTAGGCTAATACTCTCTAGAATATTTCATCCTTCGTTACCATAATCACAATATTAAGCTTTAGAATCTTCAAGCTTATAGGCCTCTGGTAGGCCTTCCTCTGTAACTCATGCAATCTTTTATGCTTTAACTTTTAAAACCTTTTCAAAAATTTATGTAAAATGTTTTAGTTACCTCTTAAAGGTAACACAGAGACTTAATTGCTGAAGGACTGACTCACTCTGAGCTCCAGTGCTGAGGCAGCAGCTCGAGAGGCAGCAGCTTGAAAGGCACCAACGACACACACATGGGAAGAGACTGAACTGCCTGGCTTCGGGGCAAGGGCTGGAGGGCAGCTTTTTCCCAGACAGAGGTTGGCAGTAGCCACTGCTCCTTTGTTGAGCCCTCCCTCAACCCAGCATGCAGACACAGGCAGCCACCATATCTCAGTCCCCATCACTCCAACTAACACCATTCATTCACCCTACCCAACTTGCAGGCCTACCTAAGCCACCTCCAGTTGCTTTTCCATATAAATGGCCTGTCTTGGCTCATGCTGTGGATTTTCTTAAAATCTCTCAAAAGTTCACAAACCCCAAACAAGCAACATCTGCCTTGGCGTGCCCTGTACCTATTGTTAAGTAGCCCCAAGCCCGGCACTAGCAGCAGTTGGCCTCGGTTCAGAGCTTAGCCTCTCCTGGGCACCTCCAACCCCAGAACAAGTGGCAACTATCTTTAGATCACTTTGTAGCTCATATTGAGTGGCCCTGGGCAGAACATAGGCAGCAGCTGAACTTGGCCTGCACCCGAGACCCTCCTGAGAGGCCACAGAACCAACAAAGCTGATGGCCAGCTTCAGACCACACCAGAGCACCACCCAATCACCTCTACAAACAACACACCAAAAGGGAAGACTGGGCAGGCACCAGAGCTCCGCCAACATGTATCCTGCCCCATAGGGTCGACCCCTGCATAACAGCTCCTCCTAATGTAGTCACAGCTAGTCCTTACAACCAATCATCTTGAAAATCAATCCCTCTATTCTCATGCCAACAGCAATCAAAACACAACAACTACAGGAGGGCATACACAGCCCACACAAGGGACACACCTGGAGCACCCAGCTCAGGTGACCAGGGAGACTGTGCTCTAGACACATACTACATAAGGCCACTCTACCAAGACCAGGAGACATAGTAGCTCTTTCTAATACATAGAAACAAACACAGGGAGGCAGCCAAAATTAGAAGACAAAGAAACATGTCCCAAATGAAAGAAAAGAACAAAACTTCAGAAAGAGAACTATACAAAGTGGAATAAGCAACCAATGAGATGCAGAGTTCAAAACGGTGGTTATAAGGATGCTCAACGATCTCAGCAAAACTTCAACAAAGAGATAGAAAACATAAAAATGAAGATAGAAAACATAAAAAAGGAACCAGTCAGAAATGTAGATTACAATAACTGAAATGAAGAATACATTAGAGTAAATCAACAGATTAGATACAGCAGAGGATCAAATCAGTGATTTGGAAGATAAGGTAGCAGAAAACACCCAATCAGAACAGCAATAAGAAAAAAAGAGTCCAAAAAATAAGGACAGTTTAAGGGGCCTCTGGGACAACATTAGCATACTCACATTTGCATCATAAGGGCACCAGAAGGAGAAGACAGAGAGCAAAGAATTGAACACCTATTTTAAGAAATGATGGAAAACTTCCCTAACCTGGCAAAGGAGTCCCAAACATGCAGAACCCAAAGAGGCCCAAATCAAGAGAATCTTAATTAAAATGCCAAAGGTTAAAGATGAAGTCTTAAAAGAGCAAGAGAAAAGCAGTTAATTACCTACAAGAGAGGTCCCATAAGACTGTCAGCTGATTTCTCAACAGAAATTGGCATTAAATATTCCAAGTGCTGAAAAACAAGGACCTACAACCAAAATTACTCTACCTAGCAAAGCTATCCTTTAGAATAAAAGCACAGTTTCCCAGATAATAAAATTCTAAAGTTCATCACTTTAATGTTAAATGTTAAAGGAACTTCTTTAAGAAATGTTAAAGGAACTTCTTTAAGAAGAAAGAAGATCAAAAATATAAATAATAAAATGTCAATAACTACATATCAATCAACAATTACTTTAAATATAAGTGAATTAAATGGTCTAATCAAAAGACACAGGGTGGCTGAACGGATAAGAAAACAAAACCCTTACATATGCTGCCTATGGAAACTAACTTCAGCTCCAAAGACACAGACACAGAGACTGAAAGTAAAGGGATGGAAAAAGATATTTCATGAAAATGGAAACAAAAGTAAAAGCTGGGTTAGCAATACTTATACTAGACGAAATAGATTTTAAAACAAAGGCTATAACAGGACACAAAGAAGAACCCAGCAATTCCACTTCTGGGTATTTATTTGAAGAAACTCAAAACACTAATTTGAAAAGACATATACATCCATATGTTCACTGCAGCATTATTTACAATAGCCAAGATATGGAAGCAACCTAAGTGCCCATCAATAGATGAATGCATAAAGAAGTGGTACATATATACAATGGAATATTACTCAACCATAAGAAGAATGAAATTTTGCCATCTGCAACAACATGGATAGACCTAGAGGATACTAGGCGAAGTGAAATCTAAAAAATAAAATAAACAAACCAAATAGCAACAAACTCATAGACACAGAGAACATTTTGATGGCTTCCAAATGGGAGGGGAGCTCAGGGGATGTGGGAAAAAGTGGAAGGGATTAAGAAGAACACATCGGTAATTACAGAATAGTCATGGGGCTGTAAAGTACAGCATAGAGAATATAGTCGATAACATTGTAATAACTATGTGTGGTATCAGATGGGCACTAGATTTATAGAGGTGATCACTTCATAAGTTATATAAATGTCTTATCACTATGTTGCACACTTGAAACTAACATAATATTGAATGTCAACTATAATTGAAAAATTAAAAAAACATTTTTAAAAAAAGTGAATGTAGACATAGTCCTAACACCTTTCACGAAAACTAACTTAAAATGGATCAAAGATCTATTCTTACAATGCAAAACTATAAAACTCCTAGAAGACAACATTGGAGAAAATCTAGATGACCATGGGTATGTCAAAAAGCCAATGTATGAATTAAAACAGAATTTCAAAAAAGACAGAAGAAGGCAGAAGTGGAAGAAAAGTGGTACAAAAAACATCCAGATGGGATAAACAAAACATGACAAGTGATAGATCTAAATCAAACCATATATATAAATACATTAAGTGTAAATAGACTTAAATTCCAAGTCAAATGCGATGATCGATAGAATGGATTTATTTATTTATTTGTTTGTTTATTTATTTATTTACTTATTTATTTAATTTATTTTTTAGAATGGATTTAAAAAGCAAGAGCTATGTGCTATTTACAAGAGAGCTACTTTAAAGATAGAGAAAAATTGAAAATATGATGGAAAAAACATACCATTAAAATAATCAGCAATAAGAAGGCTACAGCTATGTTAATAACAGGAAAAGTCGACTTCTAGACAAAGAGTAATACCAGAAATAAAAGAGATTTCATAATAAAGTAAAACTAATTAAGACATAATAATCATAAATGTGACATAGCTGTGAGGTGCATAAATCGAGAACTGACAGACTGAGAACAATAAGTAGGCAAATCCCAATCAAAGTAAGAATAGTTGAGAGCTATTTAATACACCACTCTCACCAATTGATAACACTAGAAAAAAAATCACATAGAAAGTAAGATATTAAAAAACACTATTAACCACTTTGCCCTAATTGACATTGTGTATGTATTTAAATGACCAA
>NW_011888839.1:2569478-2621048 GCF_000151845.1 Pteropus vampyrus
TTTGATTTATAAATGCAAGAAAATCTGAAACATTATTCCTTCAGGTTTTTGTACAAAATGAGATGTCTAGAATTTATATAGAAATTAAAAGGATACGTAGTATAAAAAACAATATTATAAAGGAAGAACTGAGCTATAGGACCTATGCCATATCACTACAAGATTTAGTATACAGCTACTGTAATCAAGAAAAGCTCTGGTATATGGATAAACAAATATATCAAAGTGACAGAATAGAGCCCAGAAGTAAACTCAAGCTTATATGGTCATCTGACGTCTGATAAAGGTGCCAAAGCAAGTCAATGAAGAAAAAACATCTTTTCGATAAAATAGTGCTGGAATAATTTGACATCCATATGCAAAAAATGAACTTTAATCCCTACCCTACTCCAAAAACATAATTTGACATGGTCACAGATCTAGTCAAAAAAAACTACAACCATAAAGCTTCCAGAGGAAAATATAGAAGAATATTCTTGAGACTTGTGAGTAGGCAAAGGTTTATGAGGACACGGAAAGCAATAATCATAATCAAATTTCATCAAAATTAAAAGCTTGACATTCAAAGACATGGTGAAAATAAATTGAAAAGACAGATAAGTAAGAGTAAGCTTGACTTTTACTCTGGAAGGAAAGACAATTTCTATGTTCCCAGGCTGTTTGCTATATAAACTTCCTTGAAAAGATATTGTGGAACAAATGAGTCAGTGCCTCACTCACAAGACCAATAGCAATCTGAGGGAGAGACTCAACAGTTGTCTCCTAACAATATCAAGTGAAAGCAGCTTTATGCAAAAATATATACTGAGTGATTCCATATATTCAAATTTATGAAACATACAAAAGTAACCTATGGCAGGAAAAAAATTAGAATTGTTTCCTATGGGTGAGTGCATGTGTGGAGGGACAGGAGGAATCTTTCTGAAGTAATGATAATGTTTAATATCTTGAGAGGAGTTCAGATTACAGAAGTGTAGATATCTGTCAAAGTTATTGGATGGCACACTTAAACAATTTTGTATTTCATTGTACGTAAATTTTACTTAAAAAAAGATATTGTACTCTAGTTAATGACATGAATGTTGACGGATTTGGGGGAGACTACTGATGTCTGCAACTTCTTCTGAAATGCATTGAAAAGATAGATTAATGGGTTAAAGAGAGATAACAGATGTAGAGTTATGTGAAAAAACCAATATATGGAGACATTAATTATAAAGTCTAGATGTTGGGTATAATGGTGTTCATTGTTAAAAATCCTTTCAACTTCTTTGTTAAACATTTTTCATTTAAAAATATTGGGAAAATACATGCTTTACTGGTAGAGATATCTTGGTATGCTTAAATTTAAATTAAAAAATATTGGTTGATATTGAAGTTATTATCATTATTATGTTTATAAAGAATTTAGTAAGACCAGTGTGTATGGCACTATATTAGAAATTACCAGAGAATTTTATAAAATCTTATATTCTAGTGACTTACAATCTGACATCTTATATTACCTGTATAACTGGAATAGACAAGAAGGTGGGTGGGGGAATGGAGGGGTTGGTGGAGAAAAGAGATGTGTGTGAATAAGAAGTAATACGATGGAATGTTATTCAACCATAAAAAAGAATAAAATCTTGCCATTTCCAACAACATAGATGAACCTATAGGGTATTATGCTAAGTGAAATAAATCAGATAAAGATAAATACCATATGATTTCACTTATATGTGGAATCTAAACAAACAAACAAACAGATCAAACAAAACAGAAACAAACATAGATACAGAGAACAAATTGATGGTTGTCAGATGGGAGGAGGTTGGGGGATAGGTGAAAAACGTGAAAGGGATTAAGAAGTACAAATTGCCAGTTATAAAAATAATATATGGTGCCAGATGAGTACTAGCCTTATCAGGATGATCACTTCATAAGGTTTATAAATGTCTAATCACTATGTTGTATACCTGAAACCACTATAATACTATATATCAACTGTAATTAGAAAAACAAATTTAAAAAAAGTAATGAACATGAACACAAGTGGAAAAGAGAATAAATGAATATAGGAACCTTGGAGTGAATCTACAGAATCATTTTCAGACTGTACATTCTTGGCTGCTACGCTGATACCTGAATTTGAAAGGCAACAGGAAGGTGATTTAGAGAACACATGGGAGCACAGACCATGAAACTGAAGAGAACAATGACAAAGAGACCCTGCTCTCCCTTATAGCATGTTTTCTGAGAGGAGTTAGTTACACTTCATCCTTACTTTCAATGCAGTTTCTGCCCTCTGCATGGAGCTGATTTGGCTTTGAGAGCAGTATGATATTCACCCTTTTTACAATGATCATTGAAGCAGATAGGTAGTAGGGAAGATGAATCAATGAGAAGTCTGTCCATTTTTACTTTAGAGTTGAGAAAAAAATTAGGAACTTCTCAGGCTGTACAGGTAATGACAAAAATTTCAAACATCTTTTTGGCTTTATTCAATACCAACAAACAAACAAAACCTCAGCCTTCCACACCCTCCCCTGCTCACTCCCATCTGAAGCCTTTTGAAAGAATGATTTTTAAACTGCACTATTTTTAAAACTCTGGAGTTCAGAGAAATGCTTCTGTGATTCTATAATAATTGATTTGAATTTCTATTTTTAACTATATTTTTAACATATCTTAAAATCTGTAATCGACAGCATGGTCATATTATTCTCTAAATTAAGTCAGTAGAATCCCCCTAGCATGCTACTTGGTACCATCAGGTTTGCACATTTTGTGTGTGTGATTTCATAATAGTTTCTATTACTATCTTTATCCCCCTGGCTATTTTGTGACTACCAATTTGTACTTCTTAATCCCTTCAGCTTTTTCACCCAAACCCCTAACCCTCCCTCCTATCTGGCAATTACCAATTTGTTCCCTGTTTCTAAGTCTGTTTCTGTTTTGTTTATTTTGTTTTTTCAATTCTACATATAAGTGAAATCATATAGTATGTCTTTTTTTGGTCAGACTTATTTCACTTAGCATAATACCTTCTAGGTCCATCTATGTAATTGCAAATGGTAAGACTTCATTCTTTTTATACGGCCACATAATATCCCACTGTATATATGTACTACATATTCTTTATTCAATTGTTTATCTATCTTTCAGTACATGTATTAAAACTTATGTTTTTGATTTTTAATACAATACACAGCTCTGTATTGCCTTCATTAAAGCTTCTGGCTTGTTTATGGCCATACACACACACAAATCAAACAAATGCAGTTATTACTAGAGCACATGAGATATACACAAAAGTGTCAAGACTCGGGCACATAATGTAATTGTCAGTTGTTTATTAACAAGTAAACATACATATCTCCTTTCAATACTTGGAGAGTTCTTCCTAGCTGAATATCCGTGTTTGTGAATGAAAATAACCACCTATAAATGCTAGAGTTTTCTATTTCTTGATTAAAAGCAGAGCATTTAAAAGGAAATGGGTCAAGTCATTAGACTCAAGCTTAACAAGTTCCATTATACTAACAATAACGAATTCTTCAATTGTTTCCACTATGTGGACAGTGCCCAAAACTTTCAAATAAAATCATGATTCAAAGGCAAGCAAATATTATAACATTAATTTGATGTTTAGGTACTCCTCCTAGAAAAGAAAAATTATCTAAACATACATGAGCTTCAAATAATAAAATTTAGCAGAGTGCTTGTGTGGCTTCTGTCAAGAGACAATGTCATTTTCAAATATAGAATAAAAATAAGGCTGTTAATTTATTTTTAGTGTAAAGTGACCAACTTAGTTTGGAAAACAAAATTACGTCATTTAAAATAACCTACTAAGTTGAATATGACGGAAAAAAAGGCATTGACAGGGGAAAAGCTTACTGATTTACTATTGTGGTGTTACAATGTTACTAGGCTTACAAGGATAATGTCAGCAATAAAACTAAAATAAAGTCTGAATCTAAAACACAGAATAAAGAGGAATGAAATTTTATCTCACAGAAGGATACTGACATTTTTGAGATTTTTAAAAAAGACAGCATAGAATAACTTATGATAAAAATATTTTTAAATATACATGTTTATTTTCAACCAAGAAAGAACAGTCAAGTCAGCTGATGAATTTGTCATATATGAACTTGATACTGGACATTTATAATTCAAGGGTACAAGCAGTGGTTAAATATTGTCAGTAATTCAACAAAGAAACAAAATGATCCTATAATTTTTTCAAACTTTGGAATGTTTCATTTCTCTTTAAGAAACTGCTATTGATGAAAATAGCTACCACCTTTTATGGAATATTAACGTCTTTATTTCATTACATTTATTGAACACAGTAATTTTCAACCACTTGTTAAAGGTGAGTGGCAGTTCTTAAATCACCAGCCACAGAATTTGAAGGTGGAAGGGAGCTGAGACATTTCACTCCTGGAAGACACACACTGCAAAATCCACTAAAATAGCAAGAGCATAAAGAAATCATAGAACGTGCTTAAGTGGTGTGCCATTGTGGTAGCTATTACAGCTGTTAACAGACATTCTGGTGACTCTCCTCTTTAGAGAAAATGGCAGCTTACACTTCACGACTATCTTTTAAATTAGGCATGGCCACATTAGTTACTTTGGCCAATGAAATATGAGTAGAAGTGGCTCGGAATCTTTGGGGTAGAAGCTTTAAGAGGTAGTGTTCAATCTGCCATATTCTCTTTTCCGGCCTTAGCAATTAGAGAAACAAGTTGCATGATGGAGCCTCCGCTAGACTGAGTCCTGAAGTGAGGGCCACGAGTAGAAGGCCCTGTAGACCACATTGCACATGTGGTATGAGAGAGACAAACTTTCATCGTGTAGCTGCTGAATATCGGAGGTTGCCTGTTAGCGAAATTTAACCTAGACTGTCCTGAGTGGTACGGGAATAAGACTCTAAAAGTGAGTTGTGGCCATAACAAAAAGCTAAAAATATCTGGCATTATCTTACAGGTGGTGAGTGGGAGGAGAGAAAATTATCCTGGATGGCAATCCACGCTATGTGGTGTGTCAAAGCATTCAGTATATCTGTCACATAACAAAATGGCCGGGTCACTCTTCAAAATAGCCCAGAACCACTAGATACTTCAACATGGAGGAAAGGAAGCAAAATAAGAAAATGACAACATAACAACAACAACAAAAGGCTGGAGGAAACAAGCAAAGATAGGGAAAAGAAATCTTAAAACTCTGCAATTAACATCCTAGGTAAAAGAGACTATATTACATTCATAAAACAAGTCAAGATTCTCCTGAAAACAAAAAAGAGCTCTTGAAAACTGCATATATGATTAGAGAAACTGAAAATTCAACAGAAATATTACCAAACTGATTAAATATTCTAAAAGGAGTACAAAGAAGAAAAAACAATGAGTGAAAAGTTTAAAATACAGCATCTACCCATCAGAGTTGCAGAACTAAAGGAGAGGGCTTTATTGAGAATAGTTCAAGAACAGAAAAACATGTGTTTTCACATTGAAAAGATCAAGTTATGAAAAAAATTAATTAAAAACTGTGCACATGACTGAAATCAGAACAACCCAGGTTAGTGGGGGAAGGGGGAACCTAAAAGATTCTTAGGAGAAAGAAAAAAGGGTGAGGTTTTGTAAAAAGGAATGGGAATCAGAATGACATCTGACTTCTCAACAGCAACAATAGAAATAGAAGATAATAGAAAAATATTTGCAAAATTCTGAGGGAAAAGTATTTCCATATGAATTCTCTATCTAGCCAAACTACCAGAGTCCTGAAAAACAGTTACCAAGTTCGATTAATACTGATTTTACTTAACATATGTAGAATCTGCCCCTTTCCTTCGATTTTTTCTAATATGATTCTTCACTTCTCACTTAAACTGAAAAACAAACAACCAAACAATAGCTTCCTACTGTTCTCTTTGTTTTCAATCCATTCTCCACATTGCTGCTACAGTGAATCTCCTGAAACACAGTTCTGTTCCTTCTCTCTCAGTAACTTCGTGTTCCCTCGCTCATACACATAGGCTTAAAAGTTTTCAGTGTGTTTCCACAGTGTTCAATATGAAGTTTAAATATCTTAGTCCTTTACTTTCTACTCTCTGCTTATATTCCCAGGCTTAACAGTTAACATACTTTTCTACTCCTCTATGCTTTAGCTAGATCCCTTGCATGCCAATGCCAGTGCCTGCCTGCACATGCTACTCACTCTGCCTGGAATAACTACTACTCTCTTCTTTTCTACCTTGACTGATCTGTTAGATAGCCTTCCTTTCAGTTTTTATAATACTTGGTACACTACTATGACAACCGTCCTACCTATTTTTATAATAATGTGTCTTTCTGAAGTGACTACAAGCTCCAGGAAATAATTATCACCTCACTTCATCCTTTCAATGGGAAACTGAGGCAAGATAGGTCATGTAACTTGCTCAAGGTTACATAACTAGTAATCAGAGGAAATGCTAACCCAGATCTGCATGACTCCAATGCTAATGAAGATTTTTATGCAGAAGGAGTGAACATGATGAAAACAAGTATTTATGATAAGTGGCTACAACTTAAGACTTACGGAATCCCTCTCATATTCCTAGGCATTGGTTTAGTGGTTTCTACAGTTAAATGCTCTGTCTTTAAATAATTGTGAACAACAGCATGGTTCTCTTAGCCGCTTCATCAATACTTCTTTCTCTGTGGATTACCTCTTCCACTCAAAATCATAGCTCTTTTATAAAAGTTATATGTAAGAAAACAGAAGTACCCAGAATTAACTATTATAGCAAAAAATACTTCTAAAAATATTTTATTTAAATCTACAATTTAGGGATGAAGAAGTTAAGTCCTAAATTAACTTTGGAAAATTAAATGTCCAAAATCTTATAACTAGTTAATGACAAAGCTGGGACAAGATCACGTTTCTTGTCTTCGAAGTTAGTATTCTTTTTCAGTACCTACGCAATGCTGTTTCCCGCAAATCCAGCTTCAGAGTACTTTATAGCCTAGCACAGTAAATCTCTATTACTGATTAACTTGAATAAAATTTTCCTCAAAAAATAGTAAAGTGAGCTAACTGGGAAATCTATCATTGTAATATACTGTCACAATACAAGAACAGCATTTGCTTAATTTGAAAAATTTGAAAAAACACTATGGTTTCTCTTCAATACACTTACATTTTAAAACACATAGAGGAGGCAACATCAATGACCTCAAAAGACACATCTTTCTACAGTATTGTTTACCAATAGGATGTGATCCAATGACAGAAATAATCTGTATTTGCACTGTCCAAGAGGGTAGCTACAAACTAGCCACATGTGGCTACTGAGCACATGAAATACTGTTAGTGCAACTGAAGAACTAAATATTTTATTAATTTAAATTTAAATAGCCACAAAAGCTAGTGACTAGCATTTTGAACAGCACAGTCTTAAGAGTTATATCATAAAGATCTGAGAGGTACTTTACAAAGACGGTCTGAAAACAGATCACATTTCTATACTGTTCAATCTTCTTAGTGTAAACATAGGTAATGACTATGCAATATATTATTCTGAAATGTTTTTATTAACCGCATGACCACCTGACCACCGTCACCTTCTAATCAGAGAGCAGGATCTTATATGCCATGGAAGAAATCTTTACGGCTGTAGCAAGGTTGGGCAAAAAATGAACAAACGCTCCTCCTAAAAAATCAGAGGATCTCTTCAAGTGCCCAGCCTGCTCCAATGATCACAGAAGGGTCACAAAGCCCTAGGGGATCTGTCTAGGCATGAAACAAGTTCCACAACTCTGCTCTAATTCTTTCACTGGATAAATCACTGGATACATGTAAGGCAATGTCCCAGCTATGCATTACATTATTTATATTACTACAAATTGTTCCAAATAACCAGACAGAAAAGAAAAAGATGTAATATTAATCAATGGTATCATTAACTTATGATTGTGCTATGTATTTTATCCCTCCTCCCCTTTCTCTAATAATTAAATACTTGCCTGAAAAAATAACTTTCAGCTAGGGATATGAATTATTTTAATATCAAGAAAAACTTGGTGAAGGGCTCATTTTATTCATAGGGATATCATTCTATTTCCTTAATCAACTCATCATCTCTCAGTAATACTGTGCCAATTTCTATCCTTTCATTAACATAGTTCTCCTACACTCATTTTCTCCTGCCTCCTCCATCCTTTCACTCATCACGGTCTGTTACCCTTGTTAATAATTCTTCCTTTCTCCTACCTGTGCCTTTTCCCTTAGAGCTCTGATGATGTTTCCTTCCGACATTCATCAACCCTAAAAAGTATGAATTTTGGAAATGAACTATCTTCTGTTGAAAAAAAGGCACATGCGTGAGGATTTTTGGTCTCTAAATGCACTAAGACCTCTCCCAGCTTTTTCATCTTCCTCAGTGAAGGCCCACAGAGTCACAGATAAGAGAATATGGAAATGTCTCAACACAATTTGTTACTATCTTTAGTAAGTCACGCATAAATCTTGCCGACAGTGGGAAGTCTGGATCAGGAAATAATACCAAAAGAAATGTCATCTTCAAATATAAAGAAACTATGATTTGTGTATGTTTCAAAGGCAAATGATTTATGTGTGTTCCAGAGGCACGGCGTGTAGACAGTGTACATATCTAGACACGTGTGTTGCTCAGCTTGCTTAAAAACAAACACAGAAACTCAGGGCCAGGGCTACCACAGGCAGGCTTCTAAAATGTTTTAATGTGAATAGGCACCTGATCAATCTAGAAGATCCTCTCGTTTCCTATCTGCATATGACAGTAGTAGTGAGTGAAGCAATAGCAGCAGCAGGGCAAAGTCTTCTATCTAACAGGAGGAGACGATAAACCAAAAATACAAACAAAACACAAAATATATACAAACATGTCAACAACTTATATAAGTTTTCACATCCACTATCTGAAAACTATTTCTGAAATTTAAGGGAATTAGTAATATAAACTGGGGTCCCAAGAGATGGCATTTGAAAACCAGGGGCAATGTATCAAGGCAGTTTGAATCAGCAGTGTGACTTTGGTCATACTACTTAAACTCTTTGTATATAATACAGTTGATCCTTGAACAGCCTGGGAGTTAGAAGCACCAACCCCCTGCATAGTCAAAAATCTACATATAACTTTTGACTCCCTCAACACTTAACTCCTAATAGCCTACTGTTAACTAGAAATCTTACCAAAAACATAAACATTTGATGAACACTTATTTTGTATGTTGTATGTATTTTATACTGTATTCTTACAATAAAGTAAGCCAGAGAAAAGAAAATGTTAAGAAAATCATAAGGAAAATATATTTCCAGAATTTATTGAAAAAAATCCACATATAAGTGGACCTCCACAGTTCGAATCTGTGTTGTTCCCGGGTCAACTATAATACTAACTATATAGGGTTGTTAAAAGAATTAGGTAAGTTAATATATGTCAACTGCTTAGAACAGTACCTGGCATATAGTAAATTATATAGTTAGACCATACCAATATTAAAGGGCACTTTGCATCTAAATGTGATAACATTTTTAAAGTATAAGTGATTGCTATTGCTTTTTTCCTTCATCACAAATAGTACCTGCTCATTTCATAAAATACAGATAAAAAAAAAAGAGGGTAATAATTACCTAAAATCCCATCATACCACTGCCTTTTTTTCCCATTTTGTTACCATTATTACTATAAACTTTTCATTTTTTCATATGCATATAAACAGATAGAGATAGAACTTTTTAAAAAAAACATCTATCTAAACATTGAGATCCTACTATTGAGAGCCGCCAATGTTTATACTCCACTATTTTTCATTTAGCGGGGTAATATCAGTATCTTTCCATTGTATGGAACACTCTAAGGCCATGTTTTTAGCAGCCAAATGTATTCCCTTTCCCATCCTTTTTCCAGGCAACATCTATGAGAAACTTCTGTATAAAAGGCAAATATAGCAGGTCCTTGAATAACGTTTCATTATCTCGATGAGAAAAAAAATAGATTCCCGGCCAAGGGAATCTCTGGGTGGAGTTTACACATTCTCCCCACATCTGCGTGGGTTTTCTCTGTGTACTCTGGTTTCCTCTCACATCCCAAAGATGTGCACATTAGGTGACCTGGTGTGTCTACACTGTCCCAGTCTTACTGAGCATGGCTGTGTGCGTAAGGGGCCCTGTGATGGAAAGGTGTCCTGTCCAGGGTTGGGTCCTATCTTGTGCCCTGAGCTGTCAAGAGGGGCTCCAGCCACCCACGACCCTGAACTGGAGTAAGCGGGTTGTAAAATAATCACCTTACATGTTTTTATTAGTCTTTCTTAAATTTATTTATTTAAATGTTTAACATTAGAAGCGTTTCGAGTCTTCGTTTAAAAGTTTGGTGATGTTTTTGTGATCAGAAATATGCCCTAGGAAGTTAACCCTTGTTTATGTCAATTAACTTAGCCTGTGGTAAAATTGGTTTCATTTAAATTGTTCCACCTAAAGTTGCAGTTTCCAACAACTGATCCACGACAAAATTAAATGACGACCCACAGTAGAGATAAAGCTGATCTGGTTAAATCAGAATGGAGTTGTTCTCAGCCGCCCCTCTCCCAGTGGTTCTCAAAGTACTTCTAAGGAAATCAAGGTCACTTCTGAATACAATTTAACAATCTAAGTTTGAAAACAACATTTAAAAAAATTGGCCGCAGAGTATTACATTACATGGATGTTCATAATTTAACTAATAACGTAATGATGTACATCTACTTTTTTCAATGCGTTATTATAAAAAGCGCTATGACAAAAATCTTTGTGTACATCCATCTTATTTAGACTTTTAACAAGTATTGCCAAATTATACTCTAGAAACTTGTGTCAGTATATACCTCTGCCAGAGATATGAGACTGTCCATTTCTCTGAAACTTTATGAATATCAAGTATTATTAAAATGCCAAACTTTATCTATTAAATGCTGTTTCCTACAAGAATGCTTGTTTTTTCCTTGCCAATTAACAAGACTTCTTTACACTTGAAGGATATTAACCTTTGGTATATGTGCTGAAAAAATACATTATTATTTGCATTTTGCCTTTCAATTTCCTATCAAGTTTCTACAAGTCATTTGAGTCTAATCAATAAAAATACAGTTAATAGGAAAAAGATCCATGGTCATGTACAAGATAAAAAAAATTCTGGTTTATTCCTGAGATGCATAGATATTTAACTTATACACAATTTACTAACTACTTAAATGTATAAGACTGCAATGTATAAAGTGTACTTTATAAATTTAAAATGTATTTGAAATAAAAGATTTTGCTCATTAAACAAATAGCCATCTTTACATTTATAAATAATAGGTTATCTAAATATAAACATGACTTTAAGCATTAACATCAGTGAATGATTAATGATACTGAATTCTAAGAGGAAATACACAAGCAAAAACAATTTTTTATACATAAAGTTGTAACATGACAAGCTGGCATATTTGGAAAGAAAAAAGGTTAAATATAAACAGTGAAAGTCAAACATTTTTTAATCACAAATGATAATTTGATTCTTATTGTCTATATTTGACCAATAAATTAAACTACTATACTATAAACTATATAAACTATGTACTATATAAACTACTACTATAGTAAAATTAGATGAAGTAAATCATGTAATCCTGAATTATTCTGGAGTATGTTCATTGTTAAACATGTTCCCTGTTAAAGTTTAACACTGGAAAATCTAAATAAAATGATAATAAAATATTAAGAAATTTAACATCTCTTTTAGTTGAACTTTATACTTTATGAATGATATGTAGTCTCAGGACATCAATGATAGGTTAAATTCTACTACAATGAACTTCAACAATTTCTATTATTTTCCTTATGGAGTTTTATAACACTAAACACTTACAATTATGGGCCAGGAATTAGGCATGTTAATTTTAATATTCTATTACAGTATGATTGATTTGTATTATATATTATATATAAAACTATTCTATATGATTAAAACAAATTAGATAGATAACAAAAGTACTTAACTTTATAGTATAAAAAAGTTTAAAACAATCTTTCAACATCTTCTCCAATAATGAAAACTTCTTCTTCTCAGTGTATTACTGTATATAAGTAAGACAATTTTTTTCCCCCAAAGGTTTCTAAAGAGGACAACCTTATCAAAAAGGCATATGGAAATAAATTAAGGATGAAAGGTTAGTGCTTCTTCTGATGAGTACCATCAACATTAATGGGATAGTAAGTAGGTATCTTAAACCCAGAAGTGTCAGCCTTCACTAATGTTTTCACACTAATTTTTATGGGATATGAACTCAGACACATGCAGATTATAAATCCTTATTGCAATAGTAGTATGGACCTCTTCTCTCATCATTACTTTCATTAATGGTCACCAAATGTCAAAGCTTTCAACCTAAAAACACTTTACCATTTTAACAATTGGGTGTATTCTGCAACTTTCAAAACATCTTGTAGAAATGGTGTTGGTGAGTGTTACATACTTTTGTTGATACTGTATTATAATACTGTCCAATTGAGAAATTATATATAAAGAGAGAGGGGGAGAGAGAGGGATCAATTTTATCACTGTTAAAGGTTCAGAATTTTTAATTCTTTTCTTCCTTTATGCCAGCTTATCAGTAACAGAGACTTGTTGATTTTTTCTCCCCCAAATTTCCCATTTCCTTTATGTTACTGCTTTTACTGCCTTACCCTTTCTGAGAAAACTGATAGCCTCGCAGACAATTATCAGAATGATCCTCTTCAAACAAAGTAAAAACAGAACAATAGTGGTACATTAAGCAAAAAAATTTTTAAGTTCAGAATATAAAATAACAAAGTAAAAAAAACATATGGACAAATACTTAAAGAAAAATTAGTATTTCTTTTGAGTTACAGACAAGATAATGTTCGTTAAAATCATTTTTAGATTTTAATAATTTTAAAAGGCAGTTTATTGTCCACAAACACTAATTTCATCATAACATTAACTTGTTTCAGGACTATATGTGAACTATATTCAAAACTGATTATTTAAAACCATTCACCATCTGGTCTCTACTTAGCTTTCCACCTCTCCAAATCTTACCCTCATTGTATCCCAATTACAGACTTACTAGTGCACTTTCTAATGACGCCCACAATTATCTCTGCCACCGAGCCGTTGCTGAACCTTTTCTCTTATCACTGTTTTAGACTGAGGAAGACAAAAGTAGCCCGTAGCAGGCTAGGACTGGCCTGTCACTATCAGTCAGGCCTTGTGTTGTTGGGAGTTGGCTTGGTTCTCACAGCTATGCCAGGGTTTTCATAACATTACATTTTATTTTGAACATAAGCAAATTCAGAGAATACCAACTCCAGACAAGGCCACTCTGTGACTTTATCTGAACAGAGACAAAAACAAACAGTATCCAAACAACAACAACAAAAACCCTTTGCTGGCTAATATGTCTGCTTCCTTACCCTCTCCAGTTTTAGCGCCATCATGTTTTTCCTGCCTTCTAGATTAAAATTCCAGTCACAGCATTACTGCTGCTTTTTGACAACATCCAATACAGAGCAAACCCCTGCTTCCTTGCTTCCTGGCCAAATCACCTAACACAAACCCAAATCCTGTAAGTCCTTTCTAACACCCTGTCACTGGGATGTTCCAAGGTTCCACACGACGTGTCACGTCTCTCATTGCCACAAGTTAGTAAATCCAATTTTGTTTGAGTCAGGTGTGCTCATAATGGCATTAATTTATATATGTAGTATATATATTTATATATTTTTATCGTAATTTTAAGTTTTCAAAACACATATCTAAAAGTCTCCGTTATCTAAAACCAAGCTATTTTTTTGTTTCAGCATACTTTTATAGTTCATATTACATTTCATATATTTACTCATATGTTAAGCAATTTTTCCCATTATAAGCATCTATACCTTTGCTCCTTAATTCTATAAAAAAGATAAGCTCCTTGTGGATCCAAATATCTATTATCTTTAAATCACTACAAAGAAAGCTATAGATATGCCATTGATCCCTTTTACTTATCGGTACTTTCCAAAATTTTGTTCCTGGATCCTTTTCTTCCCACTCTGTATCCCTTCCTCTTCCCCTTCCCTTTTTTATTATTCCTCTTCTTCTTCTTCTTCCTCCCCCTTCACTTTCCCTCCCCCTCCTTCCTCTCCTTCTCTCTCCTTCTCCTTCACTTTGTTTTTCCTTTTTTAGAGAATTTTTATGAGTTTATTAGAGCCATACTGATGACATATGCCAGAGAGCAAGACCTCAAATGCTCCTTGCATTTTCTTCTTTTATGATGCTCTCCACCTCACTTTTACTAGCACTTACATGTGATGACTTCTAAATTCACAACTATAATCCATGAAATAGTTGTTAAATAGTTATTATTAAAAATTATAAATAAAAATAAAATTTATAAGTAAAAATAAATGAATGAAATAAGAAATACAATGAAATAAAGTATATGAAAAATGGTAAAAATACTCGTCATACTTCTTAATTAATTTATTATAAATATTTACTGTGAAAGTATTTATACCATGGAAATTGGCAATGCTACAAATCAAGGCTTGACTTATTCTTTTGTTGAATGTCTAGACACTTAGGAAAGTGATGGAGAAAATGTTAATAATGCAGATTAAATTTAACAGTGTATCATGCATATCTATATATATATATATATATATATATATATATATATATATTTGTTACATTGTAAATAGCACAAAAGTTGAAGAAATAGCCTTACAGTGTTCAAAAACTGTTATCCAATTCAGCAAAGAAATCACTCACAATAAAGTTCTGACATCTTTGTCTTTCTTGTGTGAGTTTTGTGTTACTCATTAGTATGACAAAATCATTTAACCTTCATGTAAGAATTACACTTGTTCATCAATCACAAGCACAGTTTGGCTACGGATACAAGAATTCAGAAAAAAATCAACAAAAGCTATCTGTGAGAATCAATTGGCTACATGAAATTTATAACAGAATACCATATATGTACTATTTGTAGATTGTGTTCTACATTCTTTATAACAGTGAAATTTATAACACAATTTTTTTGGAAAGACAATTATTAAACATTTGTTAAATCGCCCCAATCTTTAAAAAATGTTTACTGGTTCACAAATTACCAAAATTATAATCAGTGATACAGAATCTATATTTTTAAATCATTTTTTCTCTACTCGTGGAATTAAAAGTCTAGTTCCCAGTAGGAAGAATTTTAGGCAGTTATAAGAGGTAAGACGTTTTCAAGTTGAGATCAGGCGGAAGTGGTGATACTTTCTCTAGTAACAGTGCTGGTGTATGTGGTCTGAGGACCAGTGCTTTTCAGTAAGCTTTCGTTACTGGACAAGTATATAAACCGAGGAAGCATTTGTACAAAAGTGTTTGGGCTGCAACAGATCAGAAATTTTATAAATTTTTAAAAAATGCTTGGAATCACTGCTCTTAGGGCATTAAAACTTCCCAGGAGAAGATACCTGATATTGTCCTGTTGAGAAACTGGGGTAGCTGCCTTCAAGCAAACTCAGCTGCTACTCAAAAAAAGCCAGCGAGGTGCTATAGGCCAGAGGCTATTCCCAGAAGCTGCTAGTGAAAGACAAGTGTGTATCACTTACTGTTTTTCTTTTTTTTCCACCTGACCTACCCTAGCCAAATTTCAGCTTCCCTATACCACCGTCACCACCATTTACCAATCTTGTGCTATCTTCACTTTCCTTTTCAGATGCCTGTGTGCATGGCTGATGTTTTCTGAATCCTTGCGTCAGTTTAGCTCACCTGTTAGGCTATTTTTTTATATAATGAACTACCTCCCCCCCCACCCCCAAGCTTTTCTGGATGTCTTGGGTATTATTTATGACTCTGGTCTTATAAAATAAAAATATATCACTAAAAATGTTGAGAAATGTTTAAAAAACCTTTAATTTCCTTTAACTTAACAATAAATTGTGAGCTAAAGAGTAAAGATATTAATATTAATACACAGATTACTGGCCATCAGCCAAAAATTTCTCAGTTCCTGCCCCCATGGAACCATATCCCATGAGACAATTCTTAAAAAAAATAAAGAGGGGGATGTGAATGTTCAAGTATGGAAAGTACTATATACTATATCCCTATCTTGGAGACTGATAGCATAAAACAGTATAATTAGGCACTGAGAAGTCATTTACTAAATAAAGAAACACAGAATTTTGTATAACCAAGAATTTACCAAACTTATTGAAAAGGGGCTTTTTTCCTTTGAGGGAACACTTACTAATACACCATAGAACTACTTGTTTACAAAACATGCTCTGGAGCATTGGCCATCATGCAATTTCACCACTAAGCCTAAGGCCATTCAAATTAACTCCTTCCTATGATAACTTGTCCATATCTAATATCTCTATGTGCAAACATCTTTATGTAATGCCTAAGGGATATTCCAAATATATTTTGGCTATTTTGTAAATTTTCTCATCAGATCTTATAACCTTATTTTGAGGCTAACTTGGCTGCTCAAACTTGTCCATGACCTAAAGACAAATTCTTTTAACTCTGTATCTAAGTACAACAGTACCTGACATGTTTAAAGAAATAACCCTATAAAAAGCAATATAGTAACTCTCTCTGGTTTTTCTGGATCTCATTGCATTAGTTTCTATGACAGCATGATTTCCTTCTAAGTGCTTTGGAATTGCCTTGCCTTGGTTTTTGTAGAAAAGTCAACAAGAATGAGGAAAGAAATGCACTCATTTTGATTTGCAGTCTTTGCCTTCTTAATAGGAAGCAGCTTTATAAATTAAATTGTGCAAGTATTAGCTGGAATCATTGAGGAGATACAATTCATGAAATTGGCTCTTTACTCTCTAGTCAGTACAAATGAGGTAACTAAAAGCCACGAATTAAAAGTTTATAATAAAAAGGTAAAGTGATAGGAATAGAAGAACAGATACAAGTGAGGCGGCAATGGGCAAATGACTGAAATTTCAATCTAGTTTTCTTTTGTTAAAAGCAGCTACTGTGGTACAGAAAAATTGATTAATCAGAGAAACTGACAAGGATCACAGGAACCTGGTCAATTTCTCTTAGCAGCCAGCTCCATGTGTTAAAGACTTTGAAGCAGAAAGACACGATTATCAATTTCCTACAGAAGCTCTTTACACCAGGAAGAGGGAGTGGGGGTGGAAGTTGAGAAAGAGGAGAAAAACACACACACACACACAAAGTGGTGAGAGGAACAAAAATGAGTGAAAGATTTAAAAATAGCAGCGTTTTAGAAAAGATGGGAAATAATAGCACAAAGGAAACAAAGGCTAAGGTGACTTTATAGTGTGGTAGGATATATCCTGCATCCTCTGTGATGCTTTATTTTTGCTAGCTAAAATAAGATGTTCCAAAATCTACCGGAGTGTCCAACCTCAGTTCTGATTAGCATTATATTAAGAATGGATCGAGCACCCAGGAGACATGAGAAAATTTATAGCATGAAATATATAGCAGAAAATGATAAGAGGCATACCTTTCAATATATGGTAGGAATAAAATTAATAACAATAGATTAAGGATGGGCTGTTCCTAGTGGCTGTATTGAGACAATGAGGATAGCCAACAATGTTAAGTGGACATGATATGAAAAGGTTAATTCAGTATGCATGTGGAGGAGGAATCGTAGTGAATAGAGAAGATGCATGGGTGACAACTAATAAATATGTGGATGAACGGATAATGAATCAATCACTGTTAAGAAAGGAACATTTAAGGAGCATATAAAGGCTGTTTCCTTTCATATTAAATGAAAATTGTTCCTTTAACATAGGTTTTTAATTTCTATAATGCAAAACAGAATCCGAAGATGTTTGCCACTTAAATTTAGGTCAGCATAGATCTTCTCAGCATGAAAAGGAATATAAATATTTGTGCAACTCTGAAATCAATTTGGGAATTTAAAGTCGAGAGGGGCTCCTGGAAACTCCCAATGTCATATAAAATTTTCAAATGCAAGACTACTTCTATCTTTTAGCACATGTATCATTTTCCCTGCCCAAAATGTTCTTCCTCCTTGCTCTATGGCCAAACATTTTTCTTTCTAAAAGAGATAAAAATTCACCCTCTCTCAATTGTAAATGACACTGACATGGTACTTAACATGCTTTGGTTAAACACACAGATTCATTAAAACTTATGTAAACCTATGAATTTTAATATTTCATGGCATTTTATTATTAAAGTAACTATATTACAGAATTTTAAATAATATATTTTAGAAGTAAAGGTCATCTCTAATATATTTAGAATCGAATTTCATATCTGCTAGGAGAAAAAGGTATTCACTTGCCTATAAAACTGAAAATCTAACTGAAGATTTAATGATGGCTTTCAAATTTATGTAAAATAAATACATATACCAATCCTTTCTATATTTTGCATGTGAAAATAAAGACATGTACATATATTTGTTTTTCCCCAAGTTTTTCCTAATGACAAAATTTCCCAGATTTAAAATTTTTTTAAATAAATCTTACATATTCAGACTCGTGAAATTATAAGTAGATAAAATAAGAAATAATATAGGATGTTAGGTTTACTCTTATTTCAAAAAATGTACATCACTAACAAATATTATTTAGAATCTATCACTCAAATGCATAGTATTTGTTTCTCTATACTTTTCTCAACTTCCAAATTAATTTATAAATCTCTATTTTTCCTATTATAATTCAATTAACTTTAAACTCCTCTAATTTAAAATTGGCAATAATTTGACAAAGGAAATTGAAAGTTATTTTCCCCACTTGTAAAAAACTTTTAGGCAAATAGCCTAAAAGTAAATAATTCAAAAATAGCATTTGTTTTTAAGTTATACAGATGAGGAAAAACGTAAAAGAAAATAAACTAAAAGGGAAGCAGTGATTATCTTTGGGTAGCTGGATAATAGATGATTTTTATTATGGTCTTTATAGTCTTCTCTAAATTCCTATAATCAACATGTACTATATTTATAATCAGAATGATACAATATATAACACTCTAAAAATAAAAATGTTAAAATGTTTCACATTTAGTTTTCAGTCCATATTGCTACTTAAATATGAACTTATTGGTAATTTCTTACCCCCAATGTACAGGCCCTCTAAAATCATTTTAGACTACATTTATGTCTAAACAAAAGATTATAGATATTAATTATGAAGCATTATATATTTGATAAAGCACTTACCAGAGACATTAAATCAGAGGTTCTCAAATGGGGCATTTTGCCTTCTGTGGGATATTTAGCAATGTTGGGAGACACTTCTGATTGTCACAAATGGGGAAGTGTGCTGCTGGTATCTAATGGGAAGTGGGTCAAGGATATTGCTACACATGCTATGAAGCACAGGATAACCCCCAACAACAAAGAATTATCTGGTCCCAAAGTCCAACGTGACCCAAAGTGTTGAGTCAACACTTCTGCTGCGGATCACTAACTTTTACTTCTCTTTATTAACAATACTATTGTATGTATCTCAAATTATAATTTTTAGAATGCTCTAGAACTCAGACTTTGGGTCATTATTTCATAAATGTTACTTTACACTTTCTTCTTTTATGCTCCTCATGTTCAAATTCTCCTGAGATTAATTTCCAGAGTTCAAACATTACCATGAAATTTTTTTAAAAAATTAACAATGTTGTATTTTGTAGTGAATATTGTTAGTGTGTTCCTATTTTTACAGTAGAGATAGAAGACAATGCAAAAGAGATGAGGGGAGTGGGAGTTGGTGCATGAAGGCTGGTATTTTCATTCATTTTGTTTTGCTCATTGCTGTATCTCACATATTAGGTGCTCAATAATTATTTGTTAAATAAACTGATGGAGCTAACTAAGTCTTGATGGAGGCAGCCTGCTACCAGATTCCCTTTAGAAAGTGATTCACCTGCAGAAGCATGCCCCTGGAAGAACCTAACATCAAATCATATTATATGCCTGCCTTTAATTCCAAAGCTTCTTTATCTGACTGCCTAATTTTCAGATCCTTGTTTTTCTAGATATGAACTACGGGACAGCCAATCAAGACTCTAATCATTAAGATCTCAAGTACAGATGATAGGAAGTTATGTGGCATTTTGAGGTGTGTGTGTATATTTACATATATATATATATATAATATATATATAATATACACATATGTATATATATACACACGCATATATACACATATACAACTTAATATATATACACACATATATATAATTTAGTTATTGATTGGACATGAGGGATAATAGAGAGTTACGAGTCAGAAATGACATTAAATTTTCCTATCTAAGTAACCCAATTTGGTGGAAGGGTAAGAGGCATGTCCTCCAGATTGGAAATCAGTGCATATAAAAGGAATCGTTACTGGAACTAGACTAGACACTTAAAATACATTAACTTAAATCCTCACAACCCTATACAATTAGTATTGCTATCTGATTTCTATAGATAGGATATCTGAGGTAAGGTAATGTGGCAAAATGCAAACAGCTAGTAAGCAGTGGAGCTGGGATTCAAACTCAGGTCTATCTCATTCTAAGGTCTCCACTATTTACATGTAATGCCTCTCATCTCCCTAATGATATTGCCACCTAAAACATTTATTGAATATCCAGGTCAATGTTCTCTGGATTTAAAAAGAGAATTAGACTGGTAGGACATTCCCCTCCAATAAACTGCAGACACTTTAGACTTAGCAATAAACTGTGGTAATAAACACAGCGCAGAAATCACCATCTTTTCTGCTGGAAAAAAAAGACAGGAGCCTAAAAGTGTTCTGGGCCCACAGACGCACTTTATCAAATGTAAGTCAATGTATAATGAACATATAAGAGTGATATTAAAGGTAACTGAATATAAGCTGAACACTAGGGTTTCTTAAGCAAGAGTTTGCACATGCTCTCTTGAACAATGACTCCAGCTAGTTCTCTATAAACCATATTTTTTATCCTAATGGAAAAATAAGAGGAGAATGTTCTTGTGTTATAGTTTATTTCATTGTTTAAGAAATGCTTTTGAGTAGAAATTATATGAAAAGCATGCACCCATGTATTGTAGGGAATACCAACTTTATTAAATAATTCTATTTAGAGTTTACAATTTAGTAGGAGAAACAAGAAAACAAAACATAAAAGAAGACAATCTATGACAAGTAACCCATTATTTAAAAAGAGTTTTGGAGTTTATAAGAATGAAGTAAGGAATTCTAGATAGAATGATGAGGGAAGCCTTTAGGAAAAGAAGGATCTGAATTTGGGGCTGGATTCTAAAAGATGGCAAAGATTTTTTCTAAAAGTAAATTTAGAGAAAGACATGGTACTGTCTGTGCAGAACAGAAGCCTTGGTAGAGGAAAGTTACATCACAGTCTTTGATCAAGAGATAAGACCAAATGGTGGCAAATTAGGGTTTATCCTCAAGGAATGGTAGAGTGGCAAGCAGCTAAAACAAAACAAACATAAATGTTCATTGATCTGGTGAGGGTTGGACCAATAGAAAAGAATACATGATTACATTCTAACTGTATTTTTAAAGCTATTCTATCAAAAGATTACTTATACTTATAACATTGTTATATTACCTTAAATATACTTGCTGTTATATTTTTACATATGCCCTTTAAGTAAATAACATTAAAAATTTTCAAAATATCTTTGGTTCATTCCAAAAAACAAATATTACATAATATTCACTTTTAGATGTAAATTATGATTTCTAAAATCCTCTTTAAGTTAATTATAAAAATTCCATGACCATTCTGTTTAAATTTTTCAAACTAGGGTCAACAAGTATGAGACTTGAACAAATTGCACGTGGAGCTAAGTAAAAGGATTGTCCTTAAAGATGAAGAAATGCCAGCAGAAATATCTGTAACATAATGAAAGAAACTTGGGCCCTTCAGCAATCTTACACTATGATTATAAAGTGTTTACACCACTGAATGTGCATTTTCTTACTCATCCTGAAACAAACAAACAAATAAAAGCCAATATCACAAAAATCTAAGAAAGTAAATAATTAAAACATTTTTAGACCTATCAATATTGATTTATGATCATTGTTAGCCTATTTTATGAGTCACTTTGTAGTTTAAAAAGGCTTCTAGGCAAAAATATGCTAGACATATAAACGTTATCTTTAGATAACAAATGATGTAGAGTAAAACATTTCATATGTAATTTCTCTGGAAGTTTAGGTAAATATTGCACATATCAGTAAGTTATTAGAAATGTTAAAATTACCTAACTGTCCATTGCTTTTGTTCAGAACTCACCCTGCTCTTCAATGATAGTAAAATCACTGACAACAGCCTTTGGAAAAAATATAAAAGATTTAAGCAAAGCTAAGTAAAGAGAAAAGTGGTGGAGGACTGGATCGGAATTTGCTGTCACCTAAACAAAGTACACTTCTTTTTTCATAACAGCAGCAATATCCAGCTATATCGAAAATAAATTCTAAATTAATTAAGGATGACTTTCAAACATTCTAATATTATTAACCTCTTCTCAACTACACTCTTCTCCAAGGGATGACACCTCTGTCAAAGACAGACACTTTCTGCTGAGTGCTTGCTTTTCCCTGGTGTCTCTAGAGCTAGGGCCTCAGGCTTCCTTCCCGAATGGGAGTGGGGGAGGGGAGAAGGGGGAGGAGAAAACTCAAAGAGAGAGACCACTTAGAGCTGTAATAATTCCTAGTGGCAGATGAAATGATAATGTTAAGGCAGGGAATAACTTGGGGACTGCATAATGCTATAATAATTTGGGTAACTTCTTTTTTTTACAATTTACAGTTAAAAATTGAAAAATATAAATCGAAATAATGAACTATATTCTATTAAAAATCTCACTGACAATATTATCCCATGTCTTTTGAGATTTTCCAAAATTTGTTTGGATTTTGTAAATTTGGACAACTAAATATATGTTGAACACTGAGTCTCACAGGAAATTCTGGATTACCTTCAGGAATATTAATGGTTTAACAGTGACCAGATATTTTTAAAAGTAAAGGCAGAGAGGATGGAAAAGTGGTCAATATCTAATAAAAATATTTCCCAAACATTATTGGTTAAGATTTTATATATATATATATATACATGTATATATCAAGATATCTTAAAAAAAATGTATATCCAATCCTAAACTAAAGAATATGAACTGAAACAAATGTCTTTATTTACTTGATCCTTCATTTATTTTAATGATTTGAAAACTTATTCTCCATTTATTATAAAGTTTATTTTAGGAGAAAGAAAATCCAGAAAACAAATCATTTATCAACCATATATTTATAAAAACCACATGAAAACAAGTAGCAATATCCCAAATGGTGTTACTTCCACAAATGAGCTTTGTCTTTATAACTAAACATGAAAACACTTAAAGCCATTTAAATTCATTTTAAAACTACTTTTGTCCATACAGATTACAGAAAACTTTTGCAGGAAGGAAAGAATTATAAAGGTAAAAAAACTCAACTTTTCACTTTTTAATATCAAATTTTGTGTGTGGAGGGGAAGCATGTGTTACACAAAAAAATCTACTAGCGATTTTTTTAAATTAGGTTTTTGTTTCTTAATATTTTTATTTTAAACTCACAGTAACACTAAGTACTAAATGGATTATTTCAACAATAAATGTCATTAGTAGATTCAAATATAGTACTTTATTAAAGTTTGTTGGTGTTTTATGAATATCTTGCTATGCAAACAGTAATTGGAGTATAATAGATTTCAAAGATTTAGTACCCCAACCCTTTCCACCAAAGCAAAATTTTAGGGACAATTCAAACATTAAATAAATACCAATAAATAATTAATTAATTAAACTGAAGTTGAAATGTTCAATTGTATAAAGCACATGCAAAATTAATCACTTATTATAAATTTTAACATAAATAAAAGCATGGACCAGCATATTACAGACTTCATTGCCAGATCCTAGTTATTGAAAAGCTGATAACCCACCATTATTAATAGAAAGTTACGTAGTTTTTCTATATATCTCAACAAATTTTTCATATTTACAAACTTATTAACCAAGTCATCTTGGATTGATAGCAAAATCATAGGATTAAATATCATTGCCCTTTAAGATCTGTAAGACTATAAGAAAGACTATAAGAACATGTAAGAAAATGTTTTTAATGTAACAATAGTCTGGAACATTTTATTGAAACAAGTATTTTAAATAAAAATGCATACTAGATTTTAAAATAGTATGCTTCTTAGAAGTCTTTTAAAAGTAGTTACTTGCATGGAAATATGTGCCAAAAACATTTCTATCTTAAAAATTATTGAGAGGCTACTTCTTTTAAAACTACCTTTGTTTCAAATATTTTACTTATTATTGGGAACAGTTATACTGTTTACTAAAATAAATTTAAATGTTTGGAAAAATAGCTTAAGAACAAATTAAAATAATTTTAAAGATTAAATTTTTAATAGTAAATTATAACATCATGTCTACATCACCAAATTAGGACTAAACATAATTTATCCTCAAGTTATATAACTTCATAATGAAATTCTCATAGTATCTAACTTCATAATTAAATATTCTAAGAGCTGGATAGCCCTACCTAACAGCTAGCTACACTGCTTATTTATCATAGGTGACAGAAGAGAAGCAAAAATATATTCAATTAATTCCTTCCTATATTTGCACGCAGTCCTCTAAAACATTTTTTTCCCAACCAGCAATTTTCCTCACTAAAATGATCCCAACCACTATCTCTGCTTTACACTGCGAGTTCTGAGAAATAAGCTACAGTTCAGAAACCTCAAATGATGCTAAGATAACTGATAGAAAAATAAGTACACTAAGAAACTACTATGGTGCAGATAAAAAGATCAGTATTATTTTAAAAATCTATTTAGTAACTTTTTTGGCTTCCTAAAAAAACAGCAGCATGGTTGTAAAGGTATAGTGGTTCAAAACAAAGATTTTAGTGCATTAAAAAAATAAATTTAGAGGCAGATTTCAAAAATATTTCATATAAACATAAAACTTTGATAGCTTATTTATTTTGAGATTCACTTCAGCACTATCTGTAACTAAAAGGGAAGTCACATGACTTACACAATGAAAGAGAAAGAAGTTTTCTTTCCTTTCCTTCCTTTCTACAGGAAGAAGCAAAAGCTCGGTATTAGCTATCCAAGGCCAATGGGTGGGGCCTGCAAGCCAAAAAGCTGTAATGGATTGAAGTTAATCTTAATGGGGGCCCACTTTAACCTTCTAAAAGCATCAAAAATGTGAAAACTGCAACCAGCACTTGCATAAAATAACAAGCATTTAATTTAAGTTAGGCTTTAGAAAATTCTAATTCAGTTTATGAACAATGATGCTGCTTCTGTTGGGGATAAAAGCACCTATGATTTCCTACACAGATACACACACCATCCCCCACCGGCACACAGATACTTCACAAGCTTCTTGAATAAATAGGAGTATCCAGTGTCCAGGGTGATGGGTGGTCTTGAGGTCCTGAACCAGAGCTGTATACTTTTAAGGGATGCTGAGATAAGAACAAAGTGTTTTGTGTTTGTTTAAACCTGGGTTTATATTTAAACTCTTTACACCATTATTGATACAGTTCATAAATTTGTGCTATAATTGATTCATGCAAGTTTTAGATGTCAGCATAAATGCTGGAAATTAACCACATCAAAACAAAATACTTTTTTTTATAGAGCTAATTCAAATTAACTAATTCAATTTACTTAAAAGTAATCACTACATCTCAAAGGTGTAAAATCTCAACCTGAAATAGAATATCGTATCACCACACTTTCACTACCAACAGGATGCTTTTATAACATCTTATAAAATAAAATGTACTTAAACAAAATTATAAGCATCAAATAAGCAGCAATGCAATGAAAAACTTCTAAAAAAAGTGAAATTAACCCATTTGGAGTCACAAGCATCAACCATTTGTCTTATACTCCAGGCTTTACTATAAATATAATATAAAAGGTTTTTTTTCCTTCTTCTTCTTTTTTTTTTGCAGAGCAGAAAGGCAGGATTTACAAGTGGCCCAAGGAAAAGATAAGCGGTGAATAGTTCTGACCCCAGTTTTTCTGGCTTGATCAAGTGGGTCTGCAACCTGAGCCAAAGGGCGCAAATTCCTCACCATTCAAAATTCTTCAATGGCTTGGGGGAGGAAACAGTGAAAGGGGCAAACGTGCAAATCCAACTGTCCTTAGATTCGATATTTTGATATTCAACTAAAAATTTTAATTAAAAAGTTAAAAAATGAGATCAATACTGTAGTTAAATTTCTGGCTCATAGTTTAACCAATCCTAAAAAGAGATTTAGTAAGATTTTTTTCTTGTTAAAATTAAAAATGATTCATTCATTTATCTTTTTAAATATGATACACTGAACTGTTAGGTATGTGTCTCTAGTATCATTTAATCTATTTAAAGGAGTTGTTGAAAAGTGTAATTAGTTTCCAAGCACCAGTCTTTCCATATTATAAAAGAAATCGTACTTTGAAAAAAAAGTTGATAGAATTCATTCCAAGCTTTAAAATATATCAATAATCAATTAAGCACTTAAGGTAATAAATATAACCAGTGTTGTCAGCCTTCTGTTACAGATTCAACTAAGGATAAAGAGGATTCATTTGAATGAAAAAACATTAATATAAAATAATTTAAGCATTATAGTGTCTGGAAATACATCAGTACTGGCCTAGGGAATTGCTTACAAAGCTTAAGGAAAGAAATGGTCATAAACAAATCATGGTTAAAATAAAATTAATTTTAAATTTACATAGTCTTTATATAATATAGCACAATAAAACTGAACAAAAAAACATTATCAAATTAAACTTACAAGTTTTTGAAATAGAGGCCAACTTTCAGATTAACAAAAGTAATAAATTTAAGTGGGTTTTGATTTTAAAAAGTGGACTGTAATAACAAAAAGTTAAAGCAGCTGGTAAAAATTAAGTATGTTATTAATAGCACAATAAAATAATATGGTTCTAAGCATCTGTAAAGATAGTTTCTATGTGTGAAATCCGAAAACTATACATTTTAAGACTGATGAGAAATCATTTCACTCAAAACTTAAAAAATAACATTTTAAAATTATAGTTATCTCCAAATTAAATGAGTAGAGGATATATAATTAGACATTATAAAAAGTGTAAATATTACATCAGAAAATTTTTTCTTTGCTTTTATACTTTGTATGAAAAGAATGAGAATTGGAAAATTTTATTAAAGTTTGCTAAAAGAAAACAGAAAAATATATATAGCAAGCTGAAGAGCAGAACTTTTAAATCTATCATACAACAGTTTACACTTAGTATGTGATCAATAAAAAATAGTTGAATAAATTATTGAACCAGAAATTTTTCTAGAGTAATCATTTTCTTAAAAGATACTACTTTTATATGACAATAAGCCATTTTGTTAACTTATACCTCTAAGAATGTTAATACAAAAACTCAGTTGAGACAGAAATTAATTTACCACAAGAAATATGAATATCAATAAACCTAAATCCCCCCCCCATTAGCTAAGTAGTTAGTTTATATTGTATGAAAAGTACAAGATTAGTGAAATGCATATTAGTCTTACTTTCACTGGCATAGAAACTACTGGTGTAAAGATAATTTCCAAGCAGAAAAAAGTAGAGAAACAAAACACATGAAAATAAGTATGAACTGTATTTGATAAAAGATACTGGATTCTTGTGTGACAAGACAAAGTTAAAAGGAACCAGGTTAGTTAACCAGTAATGTAACATATAAATAATCATATAGGACAACTGAGCCTGAGACAACTAAGCCTCTTCTCTTCAAGGGTGACTACAAATGGGCACAAAGGAACTCATTGGGCCTCTTCTCTTCAAGGGTGACTACAAATGGGCACAAAGGAATTCATTGGGGTGATTTAATATTCTATATCATGACAGTGGTAGTGGTGGTCATATGATTTGTCAAAACTCATCTAATTGTATACTTAAATTTGGTGAATCTTATTCTACATAAATTATACCTCAATAAAACTGACAAGGTAAAAAAATAAAATAAATGACATGAGATTACTATCTTTTGAAAATTATGACAACGCTTTATATGGTGAAAGTATTAATAAAAATATAGTGTTTGAAATAAAGATTAAAAACCTGGTATTGTTACAGTTTGTAAGTTATTTTCACATGTTATCTCAATTAATCCTTACCTTACTCCTCAAAATAGGGAGAAAATATTATTGACCATATTTTACCCATGAGAACACTGAAATTCTGAGGATGTGACTAGCCAATAGTAAAGAACCAACCAAGCGGCAGAGCCAAATCCAAACCTTCATTTCCACTGTCTTCTTCCTCACTCTACCATGTTACTTCTCCTTTGTAATAACTATATACAACATTGTTGTGTCTTTACTATTTCCCGAGGTCTGTGTTAAAAGCTTTACGTGTGGAACATTTAAATCCTCATTATACACCTCTTCAAGGTGGATACATTTTTGTCCCTTTGTTTATAGGACACCAAGACACTGACAAAGCAACTTACTTTCCCTCCAGATATATAATAAACTAGAATTTGACTACTGATTTATTTGACCAGATTCTATACCATTATATAGTATCTCATAAAGATTAAATAATTGTTAACAGAGCAATAGATATTAAATTATCATAGAAAGTCTATTTAAAACAATATTTTTTCCTTAACTTACACTGAAGAATATACAAACTGGATATGTACACCTGAAGACAGAGGTAAAATTTCATGATACAACAAACTATTGAAAATATCTATGTAACAAAATTATTCCCAAACCTCAGTTTATATCTTGATACTTTAAACAGTATTAAATACCATAAAATTATAATAAAAAGCCTTGTAGTTCACTGTTATGAAAATTAAGCTATTTATACAACACATTTTGCCAAATTTTAAAGAGAGCACATAAAAGATGATGCCAATTTAGCTTTTCACCATTAATATATGCCACCAAAAATAACTTAACCATGATTTTACTTTGGCAAAGACTAGTTTACATGTTAGTTTATTTATTCAACACATACTTGCTTTGCAGTTTATGTAACGTCTCTACTCTTTGCAACAATCTGAAAAGTTAGGTATTACTCCAATTTAGAGCTGATTATAGAAAGAAATGTAAGACTAAATCTATCAACTATCTATAAGTTTTATTTTAGATGGCATTTGTAAATTGTCAATTACTCAGATTATTGAGGGTGGGGGTAAAGCAGTCATCAGATTATCTTCCAATTTGTTGAAGATAAAATTAATCCTGATGTATCAAAATGTAACAATACTTTTGTTACTTATTTGATAGAATACTTACTAAAAGATCATTTCTAAATGTACCCCCACTGACATGCAATGTATCTTCTTGAATGTTACTATTATCACCTTTTCTGTTATTAGATGTTACAGTCAAACTATTTTAGAGAGGAATATAAATCATTTAAATTTCTTGTGAACTGCATATGTTACAATACCATAACCTATAGCAACTTTCCATTACTTAAAATTCAGTGAGAAATAGCTCAAGGTATGATAATAAAATAACTATTTTATTTATTTCATATTTAACTCCAAATCAAGTCTATAGAATATCATATTTAAAGACTTTCCAATTTAATTAATTAGAACTATCACTTTATTTGTTTAGGTTAACTTGGTTTAGAAATAAGAATACAATACACTATATTTTTAACTTCTAGGTTAGTTGCAACACTAAAAAAATTAGTTAAGATATACAAAACTATCCTCAATATTTAAGTAATTTCTGAACAGGAAAAATCCAACTAAATTCAAATAATATGGGTTTCTTGCTTCCCTAAAGTAAGAAAATTTACAATAAAGGACACACTTTTTAATCTACTATGTTGAGTGCAGGTAACAAAGTTCTAAAAACTTATGAAACCCAAGAACTCTGAGATGAGTTAAAAGATAGGTTAAAGAAAGATGTTATGCTGAATACTTGGTAAGTGGTTTGTGATTTCAACATTGGTATAAAAAACAATTCTGTAATTTGTTGCCTTCATTAATCATGAATGATTTCTTTAAAAATAAGAATCAAACATAAGAAAGAGGAATATACTTAGGAGTTACATCAATAATCTTTAAGATGAGAAAAGAAGACCATGTCTTAAATATGCACTCAATTCACATTTCATGTTTAAATTGAATATGAAAAAAAGACCATCTTTTTAGGATACAAAAAAAAAGTCTTGAAAATAATACATTTGAAAATAAAAAGGAAAGTAATATCTTTTATAAGACAAAGTCTTATAGAATTTTGATTTAAATGCCATTAAATGTGATTGTGTAGCTTTAAAACGTTTAGTTCAGGATTCTTCTGAATTGGTCAACTGGGCAAATTGTCTTGAAAATTTGTTAGGTTTAGGAACTATTTTCAAAATATTAAAATGCATAACTCACTAACTAATGTTCTATAAAGTTACATGATCATATTTTAAAATTTCCAAGATTTCTCTACCTAAATAATTTTTTAGAAATTGAAATTTTCAACGGACCTGAGAATAATAATAATCACATCTATTGTGCATATGAAAAATGTTTTCATGCTAAACTGACAAAAGTGGATATGGCTAGTAAATTGGTGATGAAATACTACGAAATGCCCTTAAACATAAACATATTGAAATGTTTTCAAAATTGTATAATTAATATTGAAAACATTGAGATTTGAACTCTATACTATACCAATTGAATTGTGTATAATATTTAAAATTTTCACATATATATGACTATTAGTCATCTCTAATGTTTTCATATCTTATATTATTAATAAAATGTTTTAAATTTATCAGTTACAAAACTATAAATTTATAAATTAGAAATAAAGAGCATAAGAAGAAAACATCAGTACTTGAAAGGCAATGAAGAATTCAAAATCAAATTATTAAAAAATATATATAAGCCTGCTGAATAATGGGAGATAAATTGAAGCCATTTTGAATTACTTTCTCTTTGAAAACAATTCATACATAATTTGTGAAATAAATGAATTACACAGTCATGTTAAAAAAATTCTTTGTATCATATTTGATGGCAAAGAATTCCAAATATAACCCAACAGGTGAAAAAAAAATATTACACAAATGAGCTTAAGAGAGGGCAATAAGGAAAATGGATTCTATCTCTCCCCTAAACGGAATAAATTTCAGATGATCATTAGGTATGATAATGACTTTGGAAATAAGTGTCAAAATCTATGTAAAGAAAAACTTACAGGATAACAAATATCAACAGGTAGTTATTGGGGAACACTGCTCTTCTCCAGAAAAGATCTAATATTTAATTACTGTGTAATTCATCTAAAGGACCATAAAATATTTGTCCTATTAAAAGCTTATAATATTTTAAAAAGTTCTCAAAGACCTTTCCAGGTAATTTAAACATGTTAGCCCACACTCCAGCTGTTGATGCAAATTTTTAAAATCCATTAACAAAAAATTGAGAGAAGTATTAAGCACATACAAAACAACTGTATTCTAATTGATCAAATTGCCTTAGTAGGAACTTAGACTTACAAATCTGTGTTAACCATGTAACTCTTCAATTGATAGACAAATCTATGTTTTGCATTGGACTCTAAAGTAAGAAACTCCTACAAATTTATGCTATTTACAAACTAAATCATCATCAAAATTTTAAAATTTTGAATATTAAATATTTTAAGGAACATTTCAAAAACTGTGTGCAGTGACAAAATTCAAAAATAATATTTATACATTTTTGTTGTTTTTAAAATTAAAATATTCAGTATTGAAGGCTAACTGTTTCAGTATTAACATGTGTCAGAATACATATATATTCATTAACAGTATATAAAAATAAGATCATTTAAATCACAAGTTAACATTAGCAAGTCAAATGAAGACTGTCATTTTAAACCACCAATGGTCACACACCATTCTCAAACAGGAGAATCTCACTGCATTTATCAACAAGTCTAAAGATAGGAAAAGTGCAGCACCTGAGTCATGTGTTTCTGTTTGAGGAGTTGGTGACATTACAGAAACTAATAGGTTGATTGTATTATTGCCAACAAATTTTAAATAAAATTAGGTCAACAAATTTAGGTAACAGATCTATTTTTTATAACACATATATATGTTCTCTTCATTTCTTGGCAACTGAATTATGGCTTTTGATATCCAGTTCTTGGCAGTCAATATTTTCAAAAGAAAAAATATATCCTGGGTTTTTAAATATTATTTTACAGAAACTAATTGATTTTCTTATTTCCTCAGGTATATACTATTAAGAACATGTTTCTGAATATTTAAAAAAATCCATTGATACATAATACTTCTGAACATTCATCATATATTTAAAATGAATATTGGTCCAGAAGAACAATTAAATGTCCTAATTATACATAATGTCTATCTTTCATAACAGAAGAGTATATAGACATGAGGAAAAAAATCTAATTTATAATTTTATATAAAACCTAGTATGCTTTTGAGATTGCTGACAGTAAAAATGGCAGCAAAAATAATTGAAAACATTTTTAAAACTTATAAAATGGTCTTGAACTGCAATCTGATTCTATAAGCAATGCTCACATGCTACCTACACATATCATTTATGACCATCTAATTGTTACCTGTAGCTGCTTGGCTAAAATCAGTAGTATTCCTGCCTTTTTCAAAACAGTTATTCATATGGTTTATATGCAATTTATGTTAAGTCCCAGTATAAGACAGAAATCTAGGTATCAAAAAGAAGCAATTGATATCTAAGTAATTTTTCCCTAGGAAAAAACTCGAGATATATTTAAAAAAGAAACAAACACTGTAACCATAAAAAAAAAAATCTCTTGAAATGTTACTTTCTAATTTTAAATGTAAAGATTATCAGAGTCTGGTTTTTTTACATCACAAAAACGCTAATATTTAAGTTTTATTGACTTTTTACATACTTCTTCCTAAGAATGTACATTCTTCTGAAGACTACAAATATACATATTTAAAGAGCATTTTTATCACGTCATTTTAATATTGTTCTTTTAGTAAACATATGATGTGTAACAGAAGATTAAAGCAAGTCTTAAATAATCAATTATTATACTCTAGAAACTGTTTGCTATCTATAAAACTTTTCCAGCAATACAGTATTCCTTAATTTAGTGAATATAGGAATGTTTATCAACATAATCATTGAACAGCTTAAATTTGGATGTCTCATGGTTCTAAACATTAATATTGATTAATAAGATATCTAACATTTGAATATATTAAAAGGTAAAGATAGAAAACCAAATTATAACAAGGTGTGATCAGACAAAGAAGAAAGGGTTATTTTTTTCATTCATCTATAAAACAAATTTATGAGATCGTAAAGAACAATTTAACAACCTAAAGAAGGTTCAAAGGGGGGAAAGCCAGAGCCTGACAGAAATGGATCTGTCAATGATTTCAGTCATTCAGTCTAGGGAAGAAAAAAGAAAATGTGGCTTCATTTTGCAAGGTAAAGTAGGAGGCATAAAATTCAGTAGCCTGTCTGTGGACTTCTATTTATGTATTTAAACGCTGTTTCAATTCACAGATTATGCTGATTCTTCCACATGTAAACAGCCAATAATGATGGCCAGGCCTTTAGGAAAGGAAAACACACACCATACAGCAAGGTCAGGAAGCTACCAAGCACCACAGGACAACAGATCAAAACAATGGTTTCATGTGTTTCTATTGTTTATAAACTTAATTTAAGATGATTCCTTAGGGAGAAAAGAAGGTTGTAAATATTATCAGGGACATACAACATAGAAGCAAACAAAATATATAATTTTCACTCAAATAGACTATTTCTTGCACGTATCTATGTCAGTCAACCTATAGTATTGATAGTCAATCATTAAATTTTTAACATAAATGTCAAGCCAAACTAAACCTCTTTAGTCTTAAATCCCTTTACTCCTAAGAATTAATTATTACAGATAACTTATAGTTCAAGCTTGCAAACTGTAAATTTTTTTTTACTATACAGAGATTAAGCAACAGAGAGGAGTGGATTGAAAGGGGATGAGGTATTAATTTGCTTGTTTCTGGATAAAATCTTGAAAATGAGAGGCGATGACATTCTGATGATATTAAGCATCTTAAGAAATTACAACACACTATAAGCAATGGTGGAAATTTACCCCAGGTAGGAGACTAGCACATTTTAAACATACAGGCTAGAGCCGCCTCTGGCCACATGTTTCTTTGAGTTCAGTCTCTTAAAGAGACAGTATCCTTTAGATCTATGCCCTACAGGAGCACATTTTAAAATGTTTGATTACCAAGCATCCTCTCTTGCGTTTCTTCAAGTCCATACAAGGCCAACAGTATTCTACTTTATTTTACTGTAAAATCCAATTATTTTTACTTAAATCTACAAATGACTACTGGGCAGGGAAAACTACAAACTAGTGATATCTACAAATACGGGGACCTATTGATTTCTTATAACAGCAATTTTTTTTTTTTTTTTTACTTAAGACGATCACTGTTTCTTCATTCATTTGCCCACTCATTCACCAGCCATAGGCGACAAAGTATACTGTATTCCATAACACCGGAAGCCACACCACCGCAATTTCGCTGTCGAATGAAGGGGGGAACTTGCTAATAAAGTCAACCAGCATCCAAGCAGTAAAATTTCAAAGATTTTACTTTCTGTTCAGGAAAAGATATCCAGGAAGGGGTCCAAATAGCACCTTAAAAACTGTATTAACTCGTTACTAAAAGGAAGATCTTGTCTTTCAATATACCTAAGGGCACATTATTGTATAGCCATTTACAAAACTACTGATCCGCTCCACGTGGAAAAAGGTGAAGAGGGGGATGAAAAAAGTTTGGCTTACTTGGTGTACGAATACATCGACTGGAATATCCAAAGGGCTTCCCTCTCGGTTTATCATGGAGATGAATCCAAATCCCATTCGCACATTGAACCACTTACAGTGGCCAGTTCCGTGCAAAACCTGGGATTCTTCCTCTACCTGCTCCGGCAGCTTCCCGGGCTCTTCTCCACCACCTTTGCTTGCCCCACCTGAGTGGAACAGGACAAAAAAAGTCAGTTAGTCTGTATTGCCATACAGTTCACTGAATGAGAGAGAGAGAGAGAGAGAGAGAGAGAGAGAGAAACTGCTTGGAGGTTGGGGAGAGAGGAAATAGGAAAAACATGCTTAAGTGGTTGATTCCTTCTTTTCTACAGAAAATATTTAAAATGAAAAGGGTTAAAAGGGGAAGCGGGGGAGGGGGAGCCACACTGTTCTATCGATCACATCCACTTCCACGTTTCAGTACAGACGTGTACTTTTTCATTTAACTCCATTTTTCAGCTACATATTACATTATGGCATGAGATACTTTACTTGCATATTGCTGATTTAACACTGATCCCATTTACAAAGAGAAAATTTCAGAGAAACTCTTTTCTCCGCGGGCACGAGGAGAAAAGGGAAATCGCGAAGATGGTTAGAACTACTTTAACGCACATGCGGCGGCAGCGAATCCAGGGTTATCTGCAATGTGCATCCCCCCCCACCCGATAACTTTCAATTAAAGTTGGGGTGGGATGGGGGAGGGGGCAGGTGTATAAAAGTTTTCTTGGGCTCACTAACTGAAACTGCGCTTAATCACACTCAAACAATTCAAACAATAGCCCCCTGAAAGCTTTTCAAGTTGTGAATCAGTGTGGGCGGTACAAAACATTTTTGGAGATCTGTAACAATAGGTTGCAGAAAGCCCCATTGCGCGATGGGGGGTGGGGGTAATGCCCAGTATTGGGGTAAAACGGGGAAGGGGGGGTAACGGCAAAGAAGGGTGGGAGAGGGGGAGGGGGGAGAGAAAGGAAGAGAGAAAATCACAGTAAAACAATAGAAAAGAAAATTAACCTTCGGCCATGTTGCCCCACGGGCCCTCTGCTCCAAACTCGTGAGATGAAAACTTTCCCTTTGGAACGGAGTGATCTTCTGCATCAATCTAACATCTTGATTTTGTGCGATCACAAATTTAGCTCGCATGGTCTAATGTGCTTTCCCTCTTTTGATTTTTTTCTCTTCTCTCTCCAGTTTCTGGCCCCCTGAGCACACGTGACTTTGTCAATTACATGCTTTCTTGCTACTAATTTCACCTCGGATCCTTAAGGGGCTGGCAAGAGGAAGAGATAACCAATCGCCATTTCATCTATGCTGACATCAAAATAATTTATGAATGAACACGAAAAACTCAAACATGTTATCTAAAAGACAATTTGGGACGCTTCTTTACGATTAATCAGAATGCTGATTTCGTGCTTTTACTTAAACACAATGGAGGGTGCTTCTGAATCGTCGATTTAGAAAAACGACACAGTCGTATATGTGCCTTACACACAAGCTTGTCCAAATAATCTCATTTAGGGGGAAAAAAAGCCATTTAAATAAAGCAACGGATGTTACGCTTTTTTTCCTCCCTAAGATTTCAGTTGATCGATAGCAGTAAACCTGCTTGGGACGCAAATTTCATATTTTTCGGTTCTTAGAAGAAAATACATAATTTCCAAAAAACCTAATTAAACCTAATTACATTCCTATGAAAGTTTAGATAATCGTAATGTACACCTACAATACGAAAATAACACACAATTACCTGATTGTGCCCTGAAATTTTTTCAAATTTGAAATAAAATCCTACCGGGAAAAATTGCTATCACCTTCACGTAGTCAAATTGTGTTTAGGTTTATCATTTCGGAACACTTTGGAGGGGGTTGGTAAGAAATTGTACTTCACAGGTTTCTCCGCCATCTCTTTCCGGGGGAGGAGATGTGATTAATGACTTCCTAAATAACAGCCCAGTTTTCCAGCCTAACATAGAGTGAACCTCAATCAGTGGCGATTGTTCCCCAAGAGCAAGACGACGTAGGGCAGGGAGGGGGAGGGGTTCTCCAGGCAGGGGAGGTGAAGAGGAGCCGCCAGCAGAGGCGGCTGCAGAGCCAGAGAAAGAGGTGGGGGAGAAAAAAGCGGGCGCCGGTGGGGGGAGGGGTGAAGAAAGAGGCAAGTAGGAGAAAAAAGGTAAATTCATGTAATATTGACTGGACCCTGACATTTTAAAAGTCAACTACCAGTGGATAGAAGAGTCGAATAAACGAAAATTTAATAACGGATTAGGCTCGTACCGTCCCGTCCCCGGTCCGGCCCCAGTTTCAAAATGCTTTCCCCTTACCTTTCAAATTAGTTCAAATGATTGTAGATTACTAGATGCTGACACCAGTATTACTGCCCTCATCGAATACAATAAATATCATAGATCAACTAGAAATGCTTTACTTCTTTTAAAGTAGAAAATAACACTCGTTTTTGAAACATTAAAATGCACCACCACTCTTTCCCCCACCCCACCCCCATTTTCTTAAACAAGCAGTTTACGGAGAAACTGTACAGATACCACTTCCCTTAGGCAAAGCTACCGAGTTGACCCTCCCCCACCAAACCTGCAATCCCCTCCGGTCTCTCCAAACGTCCTCACTGCTAACTCCTAACACTCCTGACACTTTCACACAAACTAAAATGTAGGGATCTTGAATCTAAAAGCTTTTGAAAATCCACATACAGCACCTATGGACACCTCCTCTCCATATTAAAGCAATAAATATAAATGTATACTAATTGGTTCGGATCTGAAATGAATGGATGTATATTTATGCTATTTCCAGCTGTTTGTGGTAAAAGGTGTCAACCAAGACATGCATTTGTAAAGATTTTTCGTGTTTATTTCTTGTTGCTTCTCAGGAAATGGGGCAAAGTTTTCTCATTTTATTTACTTTGTGGGGATAACCATGTGCCAGCTGGTAGGGAGAAAAGGAAAAGTGAAAATCCAAATGATTTTGAAAGAGTAACAAAAGCTAGAGGATCTCAAAAAATTATTTGTTAAAACATTTATTAGGCATTAATAGTAGAAATCAACTGATTACATGAAGTAACTTTAATGATGACATTCCAGGTTAAACATTTCACACACAAAATAGAAAATACTAAAATAAGTTATGTGGGTTTTTAAAAAATATTTTAAACGAAAGAACTACTTTTAAAAATCAACATCTGGTTAAGAAAAAAATCTGAAAAAGTATTATGTAAGTTGAGGGGGAAAGCTATTACTTATGTAAAAGTAGTTGTAAAATTCACAGGCCAGTATAGTCACTGACACACATTTACAAAAAATATTTTATCTATAAGTTTGTTTTAATTTGAAAATTGTTTAATCATAAAATCAGAAATAATATAATTGATTCTGAATCCTTGTTTATTAGTGACTTTCAAGAAATTCAAAACTATCGACAATTAGATGAAAAGTGTGAAATGTCATAACTGAACCACATAGAATGGTAGTTATGAAATTCACCTTCTTGCCTGATTGGGGGCCTCCAGTATTAGTGGAATTAAGGTAGGGTTCACTGGACTGGTCACCAGTGTCAGAGGTTATCGACTCATTCATTTCCTGAGAGGGACATCAGCCTTTCAAGTTGTGTAGAAGGCTTTTTCCAACTGGGAACTCTGAGAAATCCTCTAACATTCATTCACAAAGAATTTAAGGCAACTGCATTTACATACCTTGGGGGTGGGGTAAAGAAAAGGGGGAGAGAAGAGAAGAGGGTAGGTTACAGGGAGGAGGGAAGGAAATTGGGAAGGGAGAGAAGTGAAGAAAACAGTGAGAAACAAAATATCACCATTTCAGGGATGTGGTACTGTCTTTTACATAGATTCGTCTGTGTACCCCCCACCCTTCTTTTGAGCCCGAGATCCTTTAATAAAACTGAACATAATCTCTTTAAGCTCATAGAATGCTTCTTTCACATAAAATGGTCCTATGAATCTCCTAGAATGCTTTCCAATTTGTCACCTTCCTGAAGTCTTCTGGTTTTAATTTTTTTCTCATTTCCTACTTGTTTTTAGTGCCAGAAAGACCTGTGCTTGACTCAAAACGCATGTTTTATACTTGTGAAAGCCAAATGTTTTAGTAAGTTGATTTATCATAGTTCTTTCAAAATGTCTTTAAAATAAGTTCAAGTAGCAACAAAGAATTGTCAATGCACGGGGGGTAAAAATCAAGGAACTAACTTAGCATATGCCTGTTGGTTATCATACTAAGGTTTCTCTATTTAAAAAACTAAGTACACATATTCGCAGCTGTTGGTTGTGTTTGTGTGTGTGTGTGTGTTTATTCCAATAGTACAATGCAAGGAGCCAAGAGGTGCCAGAGCCCACCGTCGTTGTCTTCCTATAAGCAACGAGTGACTTCTATCAAAGCAGAAACAATGCTTCGGTTCTTCTTAAAACTAGGAGGAGGGGCTGTGGCATTGCAGCAAGCGACTCCACCCGTGGTCTCCCGCCGGCAAATAAGGCCAGGCTCTGGAGCCTCAGCGCTGCCTTTGCAGCCGTGTATCTTCACGCGCAGCTCGCGCCCCAGGGTCACAGAGACCCCCCGGGCCAGCGGATCTGCCCCTTCCCTCCACCTCCACCCCCGCCACTTCCTCTCCTCTTTCTCCAGTCACCTTTCCCTTTATTCAACACATCACCACCTCCTCTCTACAAGTGGAGCGGTTCCGAAGAAGGCTAATGGTTTCTCACTAATTAAGGGATTTTACATTTGTCATTGTGTCCCCAAGAACACCAAACAAAGGAAACCCTTGCCTTCACCACTATGGAAGGAAATACTTGGCACAATCGACTACTTTTACTGCCTTTCCAGACATACATCATTTATAATTTGATCCCTTTGTCAGATGTCAGAGTCTCGGATATCTAAGTGAAGTCGAAAAAAAAGGGGACTCTGGAGCACCCGAAAAAATGACCACTGCCATCACCCGCCTCCACTCCCCCACCAGGCCGTGCCTAAAATGGAGCGGTCTCCAGACTCCTGGCGCCGTACTTTAGTGCAGCCACGAAAACATCGCCGTGCGCCTTTGGAGGATCAGGAAAAGCCGTAGGCCTGGAAGGGGGTGGGGGTCGGCCCCAGGAGATTTTAGGGAACCCACCCTATGGCCTCAGCGTGAGGTTTTTAGCCTAAAAGTTGCGACGCGCACGTCGGGCAAACTATTCCCGATCCCTCCCACAGCGTTTCAGCAAACTACCTGGCAAATAACTTTCTTTAAATTCTTACAATACGGAGTCAAATGAAAAGAGTACTCGGCTGGATGCCTTGATCTTATAGTAAAGGCACTTCAGAATACGGGGGCATTTTGTTTTTGTTTCCGAAAAGCAAAATTCCGTTCTCATTTAATTTCCTTATCTCGTAGCAAAATGCTCTGGCTTAACACAATTGTTCCAATTTGAGAATTTTTACACAGTTGTAAAAGTCTCTTAAAATTTTTTTCTTTAAATATCTTAACACACTTCCACAGACTTAAATAAAATTATAGAAAATACAGGAACCGATTAGCATATATTTAAAATTTTCTAGACAAATTGCTTTCATATTTCAAAAAACAATCATTTGCAAATGTTTCTTTCTTTTTGGTCTGTTACATTTCAGCAAAGTAGAGCAATAAAATTATTCAGAAAAGGGGCAGTATTTTAAGACCACCATTTTGTAGAAAATTCCTTTTAAAAAAACTGAAATAGCAAAAAAAATCCTGTTCCATTAACATACTCCTCCAATGAAAAGAAAAAATAAAAATGTTATTACTCCTTCCAAATTGCTTCTGAACTATGCCAACACTTTCTTAAAGGATTTTAATCAGAACAAAGATAGAAAAATCATTTTGTAATAACACTATTGTTTTGCACAGAATAGCACAAAAAAGCTTCATGTTTTATAAGAAAAATGAGTACTTTTCACCTGTACTACTTGAACATGTATTTCATAATTTAAAGATCTTCTGTAGTATATATTCTGAGTCTGTAGAAATGACACTAAATAATGTAAACGTAATTTTTCCCCTCCCCCAAGGCAATGAATGAAAGTTGATTCTATAATAATCTCATCGAAAGAAATAATCAACTGAAATAAGAGTGTGGACTGTTTCCTAAGTATTTAATATTTTCACTTTGGGTTTATTTGGAAGATGAAGACAGGTGGATGGAAAACAGGAAGGAAAAGAACAGTGGGGGAGTAAAAGATCAGGCCAGTGAGAAGAAATCTTCAGCCTTTACAGATAGACACCTGTGTGGGAAGCAAATCTGTGGAGAAAGAGCATCCAGCTAGAAATTGGAGGCCATTTACTGACCTTGTGACCTTGCTAATCACTAAGCTTCTCTGGGCCTCAGTTTACTTATCTGCAAAGTGAGGAGACTGGATCAGTTGATTTTCAAGTCTTTCAGTTTAAATGTAATCTCTGGAAATAACCTTTCTTTTGGTGAATATGGAACCTCTCCCGGACAACCCCTTTTTAATCACAAGGAAACACAGACATGAAACTTTATTGCAGTCACTTAACACATTGGTGTTAACATTATTTCCCACAGAAAAGAAAAAGGTCTCTCGACTGCCTCCAGTTTGCCCCACAGAAAAACCACAATCTATAGTAATCAGAAACTAGTTGGTAATTTAAAATATTGTAGCAACTTTTCAGAATCTTCTTTTTCATGATACTCATTAGAGCATCATCTCCATGTCAAAGGATTCACTCTAGAAAAAAGGAAAGTGTTTGTCAAATGACAATGCCTATCAGTGGTTTCCTCATTAAATCTTTTGATCCCTACTATTTTCCTCTTGCTATCTACAATCCTAAAATTGATAAGCTTAATAACAGAATAATGTTTTTACTTGTACTAATTAATGCTCATAAACTTTGTCATATTACAGCTCTTAAGTGTGTTTTCAAAGTAATATTATTAGTCAAGATTAGAGTTAAGATATTAAATTCATCGGAACATAAACTGAAGTATTACATTATCAAATAAAACTTACTGAAAAAATACTGTTGTAAATTTTAACTTAATTTCAATAATATAAAATATTTATGTACTGAAAAATCTAGGTTTTATAGTACATCTAAACAAATGAAATGTACAAAAATAGTCTAAGTTTAAAATGTTAAAAGTTCGAGACTCATTTTTGCAGTAAAATGAGGAACAAATATTATACAAGTTTACATGTAAAATAAATGGAGCTTTCCAAAATTAGAGAAATTTCCTTATTACCTGAAAAATGTCTAATATATTGTGCTGCTTATATTGTGGTAAATTATTTGAAAATAGCACCAAATCTCTATCTTTAAATTAATTTAACATATTTATGAGTGCCTATTTTGTTATGAGAGTCTCAAAAATGAACAAGCTACAAATAATTTTCATTCAGCTCTATAAGCATGTAAATATCTATCTTGGTCAAGTTATGGAAAAGGGAATCACAAAATCTAATATTGCTAAAATCAGGAGGAAAAGGAGTTAATAGGAACATTTCATCCATGCATTCTGGGGGAGTATGTTTATAGATGGAGTGATATGGAGTACAGTAGGATATGGTACCCATCTTGCCAAAGTGAATTCCTGAAGGTCGTCAAGTTTTCTCACGTGCCTCTACTGCTCTTTTTAAACAAAAGTAAAGTATTGAAATAAAAAGAAAGAAAGAAAGAAAGAAAGACTAACCTGGGGCTGATGAAAACTGGTTGAATGACCTCATCTTCTGAAGAACCTAAAATCAGAAAGCTCAAGTCAGTACTATATTAATTGCCTAATTAATTGCATCTTCTTCAGCTTAATGACTCATTAGAAAGCAATAAAATGCCTAGGTTTTGACTCTGTGAAGTCAAAGACTCACCAAGCAAAATTAGATAACCAATTGGCATAAACTTGCCTTTCATTCTTATTAAAAAAACACAGGTTTAAAAAAATGTTTAAAAAAAAATTTATAACAAGACCATTATGATGTAGTCCAAGATACTGACTTCATGAATTATGCAGTTAAATTTTAAGAAATATTTATTATTACACTGTAATTCAAGAATCCCATTTTGTAAAACCAGTTGAAAAATCAACCCAATCCACAAGTGTGTTTCTTGATGAACTTATTTGACTATTCTCTTCAGATATATTTTAGAAGATAATGAGAACCAAATTGTGGTACTACATCATTGATATTAGGTCTCTCTGTTACTTTGAGAAAAATTACTTTAATGGTAATACATTTAATCATTAAGTATATTTAATTAAAGGTATCTAACATGCATTATCTCAGATTTTGAAAAGCAACAACTGTTCTTTTTTAAAAAATGTAAGTACTGATGTTTCTAATATATCCACTGGCAGATGTTACAACACAATAAAACTTGCAATAAAGAGGTCACCCAGTAATAAAATATAGCAATTGGAAGAGAAAGTCCTACTGGCCACTGAATTAACATTTTTATCCTGAGCTCAGTTATTAAGATTTGGAAAATAGATTGGTTTGAACATGCATCCACTCACCTGCTACCACCCACGGTTGTCTTTGTCCCCTTAACCAAGTTTTACACACTATATCTACTATATCAATTCACAAAAAAATAAGCCATTGTATGTAAATTCTTTAAGTTGCAATCTCATTTCTTCTCAAAACTAAATGGAGGCTTTTCCAAGTGCAGAGTTCTACTGAATGTTGACCCAAGATTCTTCTTACAAGGGATGATAATCCCACTGAGTAAGATTTGAAAAGAATAGAGGAAGAATGTGAACAAAAGGCAAGTGAAACTCTGTACATTAAATCCTTCAGTTATCCTGTGTTTACAACCAAAAGACAGAAGATAATGACAGACCTTAATGCTAACAAAATTCATTATTAAAACTTATTGAAATAGAGCTTTCCCTTACACTGAGGCTATACTATACTAAGTTTTATTTTGCACATTTGGTTTCTGTGGGGGTGTATTTAAATACACATAAATTTCAGCACAACCCTAACTCATGTTTTTCTATTCTAATAGCCCACAACCCATGCTTAATCTTCTCTATCTGCTTATATTTACAGAGAAGTTCAAACTAACCCTATCAAACAATTGATAGGGTTAAAAAAAAAACTTTTCAAATAATTCAGATGATAAATTATTATAAATGGTAGACTTAGTAAAGTAAAAACCAAATATTATAACACTATTTAAGAGCTCTAACTATGAGCTTTCTGGGTTTAAAAAGAGCCAGTGAATTCAAATGATAAAGATGTCTCGATTTTTCACTATCTAAATTTACATATGATAGTTTTTCTCAACATGATAGTTTTAAAATTATCATCCCTTTTCAAAGGAAAAGATAAGATTATTTCACAGACATCGATATATTTCACTGATGTTAATGGTATAAAATTTTTCAAAAACAAGTTAGTAAAGAAAAAATAATTGTTTTAAAATGAATGTTGCAATCCACAGAACGTTTACTGAACAACTATGATAGGAATGAGACAGGTAAATGTTACATAAAATATTTACAATATTAAATGTTCATATCCTTATTATGACTATTTGAAATAATAAAGAATTAAAATAATTCTTTGAATGCATAATAATCAAACACAGCTATTTAGAATTCTACATGTGTATTTATTTAATACTATAATATTGGGTAAATACTAAAAAAATTTAAAATTGTGATATCCTAGAATACACTTCTGACCCTTCACTAGAATAATTCCTGTTCATCATTTAAATCTCCACTTAGATCTTTTTCTTACTGTTACATACTAAGTACAACACTTCTACCATATAATACTATGTAATAGCCCATGAAGATGTTCTCTCTCCCAATTTGATTCTATGCTCTATAGTGGTAGGATTGTGTATATTTGGCTTATCATTGTAATCATGGCATTCTTTAGTGTTCAATATATATTTTTTAATGAATCAATGGCTTAATGAATTTCTGAACCTGGGTTGACTATCTCTAGGGCGCTTTTTATGAAATAAGTGAATTTGCATATAACATTTGCTTAAAAACTATCTTTCCATAAAAAGAGAATGTGATAGGCAATTAATCATTTGACTATTGCAAATATAAACTATGTACATAAAGTGGCTTCCAATATCTTTATTTAAAATATACATAACTTACTGCTATAAAATTGCCTAACTTATAAACACTATCCTTTACATTCTTAGATATCATACTAATAAAATATGTAAAAATATTCTTCTCAAGCACTTTACATATTGTTAATCCACTGTTGTAATATTCAATGTAAAGAAAAATAATTACTACTACACATTATACACTCATTTATTTAAAAATTGCCAATTAAGCTGTTAAGACCAGAGAACTGAATATAATAAAGATCAAGAGTTATTTTAAACTTTATTTAAATTCAAGTTACATTGTTAGCCTTCCTTTAGTATTAATGAAAAGGAAAAGTTACTTTAAGTTGGCAAAAAATGATTAAGCAATTAAGAATATTTACAATAAAAGGAAAATTATTTCATTATTTATTCTCATCACTGTGATTTCTCAACATGTTAAAAAATATTCAAGAAAACAAAATTTTTGTTTCTCTTATCAGTATTTTCTATAATAATGCAGGTGTAAAATACATTATAGTTTACTAAACGAGATATTCATTATGGCTTATAATAAAAATTTTTAACCTATTTACAATATTACTCAACTCTCATTGAAATAAATACAATCTTTGAAAAGCAAAGTAGGCAACAATATGACTTTTCTTTCTTAGAATTGGGGAAAAATTTTTAAATGACTGTACTGAAAATCATACAGCAAACATACTACACAAACACTAGACTAAAACTAAAAACAATATTTATTTATATTTACTATAACAAATATAACATATAAACACAGCAAATAAAATTTTAAATGTGTAAGTTCAACAGAGAAGTGAATGTTTTCTTACACCGTCTTCTAAATGAATGTTTAATAAGTATTAAAACCCTTCACTGTAATTATATTTTGCAAATTAGTCAATAGACTAAATTCAAATGCTGCATAAGCAAAATCAGGTTAAATTATTTTTCATTTTAACTAAATATCCTACTGTAACTCTAGATATAACTGAAAATACTGTACCCTCAATTATATACAGGTAAGATAATTTTTTAATGATGATGTACTTTAAAGACATTTACATGTGACTTCACACACCTGAAAAATCATACATATTGAAGTGTTAAAACAGGAAACTTCATATTTGCTGAAATATTGTGAACATCGAAAGAATGAAAAAATTTATAGTACTTAATATCGTACTTAATACTTCAAAATTGTATTTTTGGCATTTATGATGTAAATTTTAATACATTACTTATAATACATTATATAAACACTTTACTTTAGAGGCTAATATTTGTAATACTGCTAAATCACAGAGATGAATTTAATTTTCTCCACCATTTTTAAGTTGAAATTTTATTGGTTTCACATAAGATATGGGCAGTTCTAGCATTCTCTTCAAATAGCATAGTAAAAAATAACTTATTCTAGAAAATAAAAAACTTCAATAATAATTTAAGTCAACTGGCATATTGTCAAAATTGTTTAAAGATGCTGACTATAGCACAATTGTTAATTGGTAAACACAATTCTTTAACTTAAATGTGAAAGTTGTAACACAATTGAGCCACAGCACAGTTGGTTTTGCTAATACAAATAGTTTATATTTTCCACAGTATAACACGATAGTTTCATATAATAAAGCTCATAGATGAATCATTGAGGTCACACTGAATTAAAGAAAAAAAATAAAATAGTGGTTTTAAATTAAGGAGTAAAAATAATGGCAAAATTCTTGCTTAAGAAAGCTAATTGCATATTTTTTGAAGACCTACCATAATTTTAAGATAAGAATTTTAAAGTAGCTTCCTTCTAAAGTAAAAACTTTAAATTAGCATGTCAATAAGCTAATTTGGTTAAAAAAATTTTAAAAAAGATTCTAAGTAAACCTGAACATCTCTATTTAACTACAATGTTAAAAAGGAAATTTTACTTTTTAAGTTTTAATATACAAAAATGTTAATGGTTAAAAGTTTATATCACGAAAGATTAAGAATTTTTAGTGCATTTGAAATAGTTTCAATAAACATTTTAATATAATAAAGATCAAGAGTTATTTTAGAGGCTGCTCATCTTCATGTCACTGCCTTGATCTAATGGTATAATAAACATTAAATAAAAACAGGATTTTAACTAGCAGAGGAAAGACTAATGTCAAAGACTCATACCAAGAGACTAATGAAAAAAGATAAAATGTAATTTACAGTTTTTCTAGAAATTTTAATCTACGAAAAAACTAGTGTTTCTAACCTATACAGTATAGAATATTTTAGTTAAAATTTTTGTAGTGTGTGAAGAAAAGCTACATAAGAAATGTTTGAAAAATATAAAAGTACCATTTTGGATCTTGCATTCACAGATAAGTCAGTAAAAGAAATACTAATTTGAAAGTATCTAGAAAATTTAAAACATGTTTTTTCACCATCACAACTGGTCAGACAACACTATGTCCTTTTTTCTATATAATTAAGCTTTTGTTCAGCCATGAAAAAACTAGAAACTGATTGCTTGAAAATGAGCTGCATGCCCTTTGTCCTGGTTGGTCACCTTTGACCCTTAATTTGATGATCCTGCATATCAACCCATTCTATTTTTAGAAAAATAATTTCAAAGTTCTATGTCTAAAATAGTACTCTTACTGAATATTAAATGTATTACAACATTCCTTTTCAGGTAATTCCACAATGGTTTCTTATCAGTGTTCATTTCACACAATGTAGAACACAATATTGTAAGCAGTGACAGCCTGGTGTTTGTCCTGCTTCAAACAATAGAAAATTTCCCCAAAGTACTAAGTCAAGATCATTATAATTTCAAAATTTATACTTTTCTATTTAGAAATGCTTATATTATTATTGTTTCTAAGTAGAATTTACTTCATGAGTGATTTCTAATTTGATTAATTTTAATAATCACATATTTTGATGTTGGATAGTGCCAGATTATAAACCCCAATCAAAAACTGCATATATCAAATTCATACTCAACCTTACAGACAGTGGTGTCAAAACGAGTTTTTTCAGAGAACTCATTAGTTGCTTAAATTGGTTTTAAAATCTTGTCTTTATCTGCAAGCGGCAGCTTTCAAAGAAAGAGAAAGCCTCTAGCATTGATCTCATTGATTATACCGACATTATTCAAAATCAATGTTATACGGTAAATTAATATACTTCAGGGTCAGAATTTCTCTATCACAATTTCTGATTGATTCCAATGCAGCTGGATAAAAAGAATGTATTTAAAAGTATATATGAAATGTATGTATATATTTCCTACAGTGATAATGCTACTTGAACCTCTACACAATTTCTGTGTACAGTTTTCAGTCAGATTTAGCAGTGACCAATATGGCTGTCTTGATTCAGCACTATGGTCAGCGACTTCACAGAGAGTCACTGTGTCAGAGAAATCCAACTCAGTATTCATGTGTACAGTGGGCAAGTTTCTCAAACCAATGTGACTCTATAGTTCATATATTCCTGGATGTTTATATAAATCAATCTTAATTTTTTAAAATAAATAATTTCCATTGTTCTGCTTGGTAAGCTAGAAATTTTTTACCTTGTGGTTTATTGAAAACAGAACTAATTTGTAAAGAAAACATTGTCCCTTTAAAAGGCAAGAAAATCAGGCACAGGTTCTAAAGAATTTAAATATAAAAACTTTGGGCATTTATGGGCTATAGGATTTTAAAAGAAAATAAGATTCTACTAAAAATTACCAAATAAGAAAATTCTTTAACTGACCAAAAATTTGGAATGTCCCTTTTATACTCTATAGCTTTAATTACTTCTAAATTGACTCATCTCTGATTCTCCACTTTCCTCTTTTTAAAATCAACTCAACTATATATTAAGATAAATGTTTATAGATCATTTACTTACCTGAGCTTTCAAACACAGTCCTCAAATTTGGTAGTTACAAATAAACTTCAATTATTTTAAAGAGACATCAGTCCTATACTTAAGACTTTTGTACACGTTTTATTTAATATCTTATTTTTCCTTTAATCATGATTTGTGAAATATAATTGCAGTGTTACAAATACCAAAAAAAGTGACACGGTCAGATACCAAATATTATCAAACTATCAGACAGGTAAGATCTGTTTAACCTCTTTCTTCAGAGAAAACAGGAAAAAAACCCTTAAATCCACTATATTTACTAAAATTCCAGTGGTTTCTTTGGAATTTACATGTGCAACACACTTTAAGTTACTCTGAAGACTAACTTTGAGCACCACTATATTAAAACTCAATGTGCTTCACTTGCAAAGTATAGTTGACTGTATTCCCCCCATAACCCAGATTTATTTAAATGCTGATTAATTTCACAACAAATTTTTCATTGTTTCTGAAAGAAGTCTGGCACAGATATATAACAAGACACTCTACAATATGACAAGGATTAATGAGAATTGATCTTTGAATCATTTGGTTCCAGATCTATTCATTGAAAAGCACCTCTAAACAGTTTTAATCATCCACGTGCATTACAAATAGATTCAGATTCTTAAATTCTTATGACATTTTATCATCAAGCAATGATTAGTATCTTATTTGTAAAATTCAAAAGTCAAAAAAAGCATAATTTATACTTTGTAGCATCTTCACTTCCCCACCAAGTACTAGAAAGAGGCCTGTATCAGTCTGATTTCTAAAGCTCTTCAGGAAATTTAGGCAGAGCGGACTGTCCTATTTTATATATTGAGATAAAGAATTTGAGAAGCAAGAACTGTCCCTCAAATGAACAAGGGTCTAATTATTCATCTAAATGAAATACTGATTATTACATGTTGTTATATTTACAGTATGACTTCTCTATCAAACCTGTAAAATCCAAAGCAGAGAAAAAACATGACATAAACTTTATAATAATTGAATTTGTTTTCAAAATCACATAAACTGGCATAAATTTCCAATAATTTAATTTTCAATTTAAAAATTTCCCTGAAATATTTTATAAAAATAGTGGTTTTATAATTTATTCTTGAACTTAAAAATCTGCTTTACCAACAAGTGAATTTTAAAAAGCGTTTTTTACATTACCACCTATCTAAATACGGTAATAATCTGCACAAAAATATGACACGATGATTTTTTTGATCAGACTTTGCCAACAATGCTGTAAAATGTTTTAAATTCATTCTAATACTAGTTATGTGTAATTTTAACTTCCACGGTATTTGTGACCAAAAAATAAATACAATAAACATGAACATATTTTATTTTTACCTTGCATTAACAATTGTAGGTATAAAAATCCTCAGTGGAGAATTTAGTTCTATGCACAGTAATAATACTTGGTAACGTTAAAAACCTATGGATAAAAACAGATTCACAGAAAGAACAGAAAGGAACTCAAGGAAACACAGGAACCTAAGATTTCAGTCTGTGTTACATGAAACAATTCAAAATGGCGGACTTACTATTACTTACATTTAAGAAATTTCCGCAATGAGGACACTAAATACATACTGTAAGATATTACTCGAAAACACTCAATATTTACCAACGTGCAATTTAAAAAGTTTTTGGAGTACAAATCTTCGTAATGCACACGCATCCGGTGTTCCAGTCAGTAGTTAATGTTCCTGAAAATGTACCGTTTCTTCTTTGGTTTTGTTTTCAAATGCAACCTAAATCCAAGTGCGTTTTTCTCCGTTCTCTTCAAATCTTTAATTTTAATTCATGAATTTACATCACCGACACCGAAGCGAAAAGGCTCCCCGACGCCTGCTGGCTACAAAGCAGCTCGGTCTGCGGAGAGTACTTGAAGGGCAGGTGCGGACGCCCCCTGGCGACACCGCCCCGCGTGTGCGAGGCGCCCGCACCCGCCGCGCCGACCCGCCGCCGGGACCCCAGCCCGAGCCGCACCATTGCGCTGAGTAGCCTGAGCTCCCTCCCCGCCCAGCTCTCCCGCTCGCAGCCGGCTTCGGGCGCCCGGCAGCAACCGCGACAGCGAAAGTGAGCAGCAGCGCCGGCGACGCCTCGCCCGCAACGAAAGCCGACCCAGCAGCGCGCAGCGGGGTGAGAAAGGTGTGAACCCGGAAGTATATCGACCGCCCGCATCTCAGTGGCAACACGGGGGCAATAAATCAGGGCCGGCGAAGGAAGGACGCGGCTCCGGCTCCCGAACGGCAACTTGCTGTGAGTCCTGTCACTTCCCCACCTTGCCCTGTCCTTCCCCCTCCCTGGCGCTCGCGCCTCCTCCTTTCTTCCTGCTCCTGGGCACCGAGCTCCCCTCGACGTTGCTCACGTGCCAGACCCTGAGCCGCGAGCGGCGTCCGCACCGGCGCGCACACCCGGCTACACTCGCACTCGCACGGCCGCGGGGCGCGCTGCTTACCTCCGGGGCCTCATGGTCGCGTCGCTAGCCCGGGTGTGAGCGGGGGAGAGGGTGTGAGTACGCGTGTGGCGTTCAGTCTAGGGGAACGGGGTGGAAGAAGGGGGCTGGAGTCTGTCACTTCCTGAGGGAGCGCGGCGGCCGGAGACCCGGGGTGCGCGCGGCGGGGCTGGGAGGGTCAGCACATTGTGAGCCGGCGAGGGGACGCGGCGCGGAGGGGCCGGGGAGCGAGGGCGG
>NW_011888839.1:2621163-2667312 GCF_000151845.1 Pteropus vampyrus
GTCAGGCGGCGGCACGCGCACACCTGCCCGCCGCGGCTCCCGGGCGCGTCATTGGCTGTCCGCGCCGAGCGCGCGAGATTGAACTTTCCATTCATTCTTGGGCTGGGCGGGCGCGCTCGGCGGTGGCGGAGCTTTCCCCGCGGGCTCTCGGGGACGCGCGCTGCCTCCCTCCACCCCGAAGGCGCGTTCTGGCGCAGGACGTGGGCGCGCACGGTCGTCGCGCCGCTGGCTGTTCTTGTGAAGGCTGCAAGTGTCGGGGCCTGTCATTTCTGTCCCGCCGCGCGCAGCGCCGCATCATGGAGGCACCTCAGCTGGCGGTCCCTGGGGTGTGTTCCTCGAGGGAGGCGGGAGCAAAACTGTAAGAAGGTACCGACCGGGTCGTTTTCTTCTTAACTAACAAACGCTCTGAAGCTACCAAGGGATACTAAATTGCTAACTGTGCAATTCAAAGTAATTGAATCACAAAATCCAGAAGCGTAGTAGTGTCAGAAGATTGAGAAACCTACTATCGGCTGAATTCTACACTGTACTTTTCTAACCAGTAAAATAGTCAACCTCAAACTGAATACGAACATTCTTTATCTCGCAAAGTACCGAAAGATCTGTGGCCAAAAATACTATAATATGTGTATACCTAACCCTGGTATGGTGGTATATCTTCCCAAAATGTCACTGCCTTCTCTCCTTGTCTTTATACCTAATGACTTGATAGTTCTTTATTGTCATTCGAAGTTTCTCTTTATACTCACAAAACCAAATAGTCCTGATCAACCATTGTCTGACCAGCTATAGAACCAAACATACCCTTATGGTCTGTGATCTGGTCTAATTAAATATAGACTGGTGGAAGTTATTAAAGAGTAATTATTTCAGCAAAGTAAAAACCAGACACGTTCTAATATATATATTTGTGTATATTTATATATCATGTATATGGTATAAAAAGTTACAAGTGGAAACCTTTGAACATGACTAATAAAGACCAGTTAGCTGGCCTTTATGACTAAGAGGTAAATCTAAACTATTGCTGTGTAATGATGACTGTATTCCCCCTTCCAGTTCCTGGATCAGTTCATCCCTCAGGGATAACCACAGTCTAGAAAAAATCCTTCTGGCCTGAGGGTGAGATAAATGCAGACAAACTGGTGAGAAGCAGAATCTCATTGTGACTCCCTAAGAATTTTCCAGATTGACTGCCTTCGATAAATTCCCTAGATAGCTGCCCAACTTTCTATTAAGCCTGTGTACAGTGTGACTGACTTTAAAGATGCTTTTTCATTGGCAAGTACATAAAGTATTTAAGTTACTCATTTAGTACTACAGAGAATTCTTTTAGATACAATTCTTAGTTATAACCATTGTATCAATTGCAATTGATTTGTTATAATGGTACATACTTTACATTATGATTCCAAATATAATTTAGTGGAAAAGGATGCAGACATTGATCACTAGAAATGAAAAACAGCAATTAATTATACATCACTATCTGAAATATGATATGCTTTGACTTAAAAGCATTATAGTAATTTTTTATTTATGAGTAGAACTTATAAATGATGCACATACAGAATTAACTGTTTTTTTCAAAAACTATACTGTTCATGTTCTTTATAAGACTTTAGACATATTGATGTAATACCTGTTTGAAGTCCTGAAAACTGTAAACAAAATAAAAATTAAAACAGATTAAAACATAACCTAGAGTTAGTATCCCAAGTAATCAAGAGGTCATATTTCCTTTTGATTTCAAACCAATTGTCATCATGGCATCACACAGCTATGACAAAAATGAAAAGTGAGGCGTTATAATACTTAATGTATTATTTTAAGTTAGGTGCTGGGAAAGGGGAGGTAATGAACTTTGATAGACAAAACACTTACTAAGGAATATCTTAGCATAATTAGACATGGATGAAAAGCCGCAGGAGAAAGTTAAAGGCAAATGAATTTATCATTAGTGTGTGTCTCTTTATGATTTCTAAAAATGTATATTTCTACCTAGGGCCATGGTGATAATTTGCTTAACTCCTAAAATAATATCTGATAATTACTACTTGAAAGAACACACTATCTTATTCTTAATACCTCCAGTGCCTACAATAGTGCTGGTACATAATGAGTGTGAAAGCAGTTTTGCTTTTTAATTAGTCCCCGGGAATGCACCGTGATCACATTTTTAACAAGACATTTGGAAATTATAGAATGCAGCATGCTATATCTCTTCCTTTTTATTAGTAGATTATATGAAAGTAAATCCCAGATATCATGTCATTTTACTTGTGAATTGTAATTAGGTATTTTCCATTTATCACTGGATTGTCTTCTGTGTTTATTTCACTTGGGGAACATTGGATTTGAGTGTCCAGCTTGGATACTGAGGACAGTGCACATCCCTAATCCTGTTCCACTATTGCTTAAGGGCACAATGAAAACAGAAAAAGTGCTGATAAATAGGAAATTTATCCCTATTCCATTACTTCTGGAAAACTAAGATCCAAATCTTAATCTCGATGATGGTGCATCAGTAGAGTTATTTTCATACTTTATAGTGTAAGAATAATTTAACTCCATGAGGCCAGGTGTTTTGCTTCCTTTGTACACAATAAATAGTTTTAGGATAAATTGAATAAATGAATACTTGTACTACTTTCATCCAATTCTTCCAAAACTTTGAGACAGAAAAGGATTTATTTGCACTAGGCAGAAGAGGATCAGAAATCCAGGATCTTGCCATATTTAAAAAGACAACTAACTACACATTCATCTCATACTGTAAAACATAAGAATTTGAAACACTGACTAAGCAGAAGCCAACATGTTTAAAAAACCTCTAAAGAGACTAAGATATCTCAGGGCAAAGATCAAATCAAAGATGTGGCACCCTTTTCACTGCAATGAGATGTCTTAAGAAAAAGAGGCTTCGGTATGGGTCTTTCAGATCATCATTAGAAATTCAAATCAGATACACTATAGATGTTGTTAATGGCATGTGGAGCCAGTGATTGGCTTGCTATTTAGAAAAGAAGCCTATATTTTGGGAGACTTATACTGCCAGGTATTACCAACCTGGACTGTCTAAAATTGCATGAAACCCTTCTGGGCTTTCAAATACTGTGTTTTTAAGCGCTAAGAATCTGTGGGCAGGAAAAGGGTTGAGAAACATATGCAGCCCTGAAGGAAGGCATATTCTCCAACAACTTCATGTGGCCAAAGAGATAATGGAAAAGGAAGAATCTTGGGAGTGGGGGGAGGGTGCTGAGGTGGGAGAGGGGAGCAGAAGCCGCAGAGAGCAACATACAAGTGAACTCCAGTTGAGTAAAATCAGGACTTAATCAAGGAAGATTTTCCCACATCTGGAATGGGAGTGCCTCACAACATCCACCTACAGGATTCCCAGATTCCTTTAGACCAGTGACTTCTGTGTGCCTTTCATTCTTCTCCATTTCAGAATGAGAGTATCGATTGCAGTGCCAGTTCTGCCATTATATATTGGGTGTTTTCAGGGAGGGGAAGGCTGATAGCTCTTTGGTTCATATATATTAGAATCAGGGGTTCACATATGGACCCAATGAGGAGGTGGCTGTGAATAACAATGATCTAGAATTTTGAATTCCACGCCATAACTGAATCAGATTCTTGGGATATCCCCCTTGGGAAAGAGGTTACTGATTCTTTGTCTAGGAAGAAGAGACACATGGCTGTGTGGTGACAAGAAGGGTGGACTATAGAAGATTCTTCTGATGCTTCTCTACATCCACATCGCATTTTCTGGCTACACAGAAATCTCACTTCCACTTGGACAGGGCCAAGTGATTGGTTCTTGTCAGTGGGTTAGGGATGGAAGTGACACATGTCTCTGCTGGGCCAGAATATTTAATTGCCAGTATAAGAACCCTCAGTGCTGCCTGCTGCAGCAACTTTCCAGGTGGAGCCTGAGTCCTAAATTGAGGACTACACATAGTAGAGTTCCCTGTCAAAATAAAATTGACATGTAGAAAGAATGAGACTTAAAACTTGTTTATGCTACTGGTATATGAGAGTTGTTCTCATTATTACCATAGCATAACTTGGTTTATGGTGACTGATACAGTGTTCAGTATCGTAATTGACAGTGTCAGTATGTTTATTAGTGATTTCTATCTGAAATATTTGCTGTCGACATTAATAGATCTTAGATTTAAGAAAAATAAGATTTAAGATTTCTGTTCCTGAAATTAATAAGAATATCAATCTAAAAGAAGACCAACTTTTTAATAATCTTAGGTAGCACTTTAATAGACATTAAAGTTTGAAGGAATAGAGTACAAAAATAGCAAACCTAATGACTAGGGCCAACCCTAGATAAAAGTGTAAAGAAGGCAAGTATATCTTACAATTCTGTGGTGGATTCTGTGTAAAACTGGCTGCAATAATTCCCCTTCCTATTTCTATGTTCTTGGGTATCCCCCTTGCATACTGACTCTGAGCTTGTCTGTGTCTTGTTTTGGACAATGGGACAGATGAGATACAAGCACAAGCTTGAAACTACTCGTGCCCAAGAATCTTGCTGCTCTTTGGAACCCTGAGACCATGTGAGGAAGTTCAGCCTTTTAGAGGATGGAGCAAAGATGAACTGTTCCTAGATCAACCAGCAGGCCGATGGCTACACAAGTGAGTAAGGTCATCCAAGACCATATAGCCACAAGTCTAGACAGTACAGACCAAAAGAATTACCCAGCCAAACCAAAGATATATGAGAAATGGGTATTTGAGGTTTTAAGCTGCTATTTTTTTTCTCCATATATTTACTTTTTATTGAATTTGTTAATGTTACAGAGTTCTTGCACTACCAAACCATGCCTGAGAATTCAAAGAAAGAAATGGTACAATGGGCAGCCTCATCCACCCATCATACAGTACATTAAAACTTGATTCATGTGCATTTTGATAATTTCACAATCTTTTAAAAAGTTATAACAAGAGTTGGTTTTAAATCTCCTGCAGGTCTTTAGATTTCTTGTACAGTATGCCATTAAATAAGTTCCACATACCCACCTCAGTTCATTAGTCAATAACATAACCCCCAACAAAATTGTTGGAAAAAAATGCATTCTTTTCAGGGAAAATATGTGGCTAAAGGTATAAGAGATTTGTTAAGATTTTTGGTTCTCAAATGAAGTCTTCAGTTTAACCAAGAATCCCTTGTTTCTTGCTTAATCATCCAACCTCTCCTTGGCTTGCTCAGCAAATCACCCAAATACATCAGAAAGCAGGCTTCCTGCCTGCCACCTCAAGTAATGCCAACATTATTGCCTAGAATCTATTATATGATTCTACCAGGTTGTGGGAACCCGCTAACTCACATGTTCTAGATAAGTGCATCAAGACATTTTTTTCGTGGCCCCTTTGTTACTCTTCCATTTTCATCCAGACCCACCATCTCTTTGATGAGAACTAACCTGGTAAATAAAATCTTTGTGCACATGCTAGTGTTTTTTAAGTGGCTTCTCATACTTTTTTCCTGTCTTTGCTTTCTAACCAGGACTCTTGGGGAGGAATTTGCCAGGACAGGCAAATTCATTCTGAGTCACTCACAGGGTTGGGGAGTAGGGAGTGGTATTTGGGGAGCATAGATAGAGAACACTTTGCTGATCTTCAAATCGTGCCCATCTTCTTTACCAAGAATTATTACTGATTCACTGGCTACTGAATAAAAAAGTTAATGATTGGCATACAAATAAAAAGAAATTCAGGAATTTCTGTATTTTAACAGTTTTCTTTTCAGTAATGTTACTCAGAACTCTTGCTAAATGTAAATTATAGGAGGCACTGAGGCATTATAGTTCAAGGTTCTGTTGTATGATCATTATTTTATCTGGAAAAAGAGTGCTTGGAGTCATCTGCTTTTAGTATTGTCAGAAACACAACGTATGAGACAATATATTTTAAATAATTTTTGATTTTTTTTTAAACTGGAAGACACCCTCAGAGTTGTAGGTAGTGGTAGGCATGAAGATGTCTCTGATAACTTTTAGAGCCCATTATCAAGTTTTAGATATTAGATTCTCTCCCAACAAAAATTCACAGAGGGTCCAAGCATTATCCATAAAATAGATCTATGGAGAAAAGAAAGACATTGGATTTATTTCATTGCAACATATTTTGAAATATTAAAGAAGGAAAAGGCAGGATGCCTCTCATAACTTTGCAGATTCACACACAGCTTTTCTTGTTATTTAGCTTTAAGATAGATTATATCGAACACCTGATTTTAAAAAAAAATCATCATACTGTTGGTTTGTGAAGAATTAATTCCCAACTGATGATCTGCCCACGGTCATTTCTTCCATCAGTCTTATCTTAGTAACTGAAATTGCTTTGCTTTCAGCTCTCCAGATCTAGTGTTAAAGTACAAATGGTATTTGATACTTAAGATAGGCATGAACAAGTTAGCTCAAATTATGGGACAGAATTAAAATACTGTGATACCATCTTGATTTACATTTATTAGATCACAGTACAATGGATATTAACCTGGGGCAGGTCTAGACCAGTCTTAAGCAGTCAATTAGTCTACTCAGAAGTAAATTTAGCTGAACACCATAATGTATTTATTGTGATATGATGGATTTTGGAGAAATTTTTCTTTTTGTATGGTGGAAACTTCTAAAATAGAATTAACGTGTTGAATCCTAAGTGCCAGACTCTGTTCTAAGCCTTTATGTGTATTATCTCATTTGTAGCTTATAATAAACCTATGAAATGAGCATACTCATTTTCATTTACAGAGGAGGATTCTAAGGCTTCATGTTTCTCAAAGCATGTTCCACAGATCACCCACAGGAAAATCACTTAGAGAGCTTAATAGATTTTAAATTCCTAGACCTCAGTTCAGATTCCTCTGAAACATAATTTTTGGGACTTCAGAAGAACCAATGAACTAAATTATATAAAAGTTATAAAATATATGAAAGTTTTCTCTTTTGGTAGGTAGGTATTAAAGTCATCAATTAATTCAGCTCTGTTCATGACATAGTTCTTTAGTGACCAGTATCTGAATCTATAATTACATTTTTGTGTTATAAATGGTCAATTATTATTTTTTTAATCAGCAACAAAATAAAGAGAAAAGAGATTATAGACTTTAGTGTCTATCTAGTTTCTTCCTTAATTGACTGTTAGGAATAACACCAAAAGCAATTGTAAAAGGCATTCTTATCACTTGTAATTATTTAAAAAATATATCCTTTTCTTTTTATTTTATTTTCCTTATGTCAATCTTTTTTTCCTTTCTTACTGTGCACCAATTTTTTTCTTCCCTTATTTCTTCCCTTTAGGTTGTCACTAGTTTCTGGTGACTTCATGAGGCATTAAATAATACCCCATTTTCCCTTTCCCAGGTCTGAACAAATTAAAATATATACAGAGAAGCAAGACAGATGGAGATTAAAACAAAAAAGCTAGATTGAAAAGTAGGCTTAAATTAACAACCAGTCAAGCTTCCTAATACTTCTTACCAAGTCTAAACCTTAGACTGACCCACTTACCTGGAATCACTGCTTCAAATGTCAGGTCCAGAGAGTCATAACAGACAAGTAGTAGCCTCCAGCCATATTTCTAAAATACAGTTTTAAGTTGGGTATGGCTATTGGTGCATGTGTATTGGGACATATTTACTACATATACTTCAGTTAGAGAGGCTGGGTGCTAGTCTTGGTAGAATAATTGTACGAGAAGCATTTACCTATGACTACTTCTTAAGTCTATGTGCTCTCTCCCAGTGATAAAATACAGGAACAGAAATAAAATGATGCCATATAGATTCCTTACCAAGTTCACATTGCTTGAAGAGATCTAATCACATAGAATCATGAGTATGTGAATTAATTATGTTAAATCATCCAATGGCAATTAATATATGGTTCAAGAAGTCATCTAATGATTGTTAGAAGTGCAGATGCCCAGGCCCCAGTGCCAGTTCTCTGTGACTCTTTGAATCGGGGTTTTGAAAAAACAGCCAGGGACATCTCAGCTCCCTTTTGATATATTTGGCAACATCATAATAAAGCAAATATAGGATTTCCCCCATAGAAGGCTACTGTTACTGCTTTTTTTATAGCCACGTAGCTGAAAGTTCTGATTGAAGGAGTGATAATGGCCGTGATAATGACAATGGTAGCAATAGCAGCAACCATGAAATAGGGTCAATCCACTTCAGGTAAACCCTCCTGAAATGGTATACAGAGATGAATAAGACTGCCTTACCTTCATGGAATGTATAATTTAGTAGATAAAGGAGATGAGAACAACTTATTTTAATAATAGAAATAAGAAGAGTGACAAGAGTTGACATTTATCAAGTGCTTTCTATATTCCAGGAGCTGTGTTACAGAGTTGATCCTTACCACAGAATCATGAAATAGATACTAATATAAGTCTTATTTTATGGGTGGATAAACTGAGACTTGAGTGGGAGCTGGATGTTAAAGAGCTTAAACATGGACACACAAAATAGGTCTTTGAGCTCAGATTTAAATGCAGGAAAAATAATATACAAAGTATAATCAACACATAACGTAGTAGATCAGATGGGAAGAGGTACTCAATGGAGGAGATGCTTAAGCATGTTGCTGCCAACTCCCTTTTCTCAATAGACCAGTACCTTGACAAGAACACCGTAAGCACTTGTGTATGTGTGTGTAAGTAACCATAATGAGTTTATTAGGAGTCTGGGGGAAGGAAGTAGCAGGAGTCACATTTTGTGATTTGAGTCCACTTTTTCCATTGTTATTTTCCTGGTCTGAAGAGAGGGACAAGAGAGAGAGTCTTTAGCAGCTAAACTTCATGACAGAGGGAAGCCAAATCTGACAAGTGAGAAAAGTGCCAAGAATTCGGGTCCTAGAGATTATGGAGGATTCAAGCATAGATAGCTAGGGAAATTAGAATATGCAAGTAATTAGCCAGAGCAGGTTAGTTAACAACAGACATCCAGTCTAAGCTCTGAAAAACCTAAAGTTACGAAGCATCTGAAAGAGCCAAGGTAAGGCTTTAGATGTTGAAACTGACCCCAGAGTAGAACATACAAATTGAAGCAGCAAACATAATTGTGAACAGGTCTAGAATACCAGAAATGCAAGATTTCTATTCTTTTTAAAGATAGAAAAGAAAACCAAAGATTAAAGAGTCATTGATAAAAGTTAAGGTTTACTTTGAAAAGAATGTGACTTCTATCTAAAAAGATATGTTTTTTAGTATCTCTTTTTGTATATTTTTCACTTTGTTTAATGAATAGCTAACTAATTTATAGTATTACCTTAATAAAGGTTTATATATTTAGATTTAAATATTTACTTCTCAAACTTACAGAACTAACTTCTTCTGGAGTTTAAAGAATTGTCATAAATAGATTCCAGCTAGGAGACTGTGCTTCTGAGTCCTGATGAGGCAGCCCAATGCTATTTTAAGTAAGGAACCATAAGAAATATCTGATGGATGGGAGGTGGAAGAATGGAGAGAGTGACACTAATTAGTAATCTACCCAAGGCGAAACTCAAAACAGGTTACAAAATTTCCTTTTTGCTTAGAGTCCCAGAGTGCTTGAGGAAAGCTTTGGGAACTGACAGCTAGGTCCCTCTGATACAGATATTAGGACAAAGAGGGGAGATGAAATTCAGCCAACCTCTTGGAGGATGGGGTGGGAATTAAGGCCACAGAAAGGGAAACAATTCACTACATAGCAAAAAAAGAGGTCCTTCTTCATCACCAGGGAAAATGTTCTTTTCAGTCTTTTTAGTTGTTGTTGTTGTTGTTAATATTTGATTTTATTTATCTTCTCAACTTACTGCTTTTATCTTGTCTTCTCCACTCTATGATGGAGCATATCCAGTGATCTTTTTGATTTGTAGTAATTATATTTTTCAGTTTTCTATTTTCCATTTGGTTCTTTTTTAACTTCTATTTGCTGAGATTTTCTGTATTTTCATTTCTTTCAAGAGAGAGAATTCATAATTGCTTATTGAAGCATTTTTATGGTGGCTGCTCTACAATCCATGTCAGATAATTTCAACATCTGATTCATCTCAACGTTGAGGTCATTTCCTTGTCTTTTCTCATTCAAATTGTGGTTTTCCTGACTCTTAGTATGGCAGGTGATTTTTCTATTGTATTCTGGTTATTTGGGCTCTTGCGCTGGGAAATTCTAATAGAAATTCTTTCTTGTGCTGGGAAATTCTTTCTATTTTGGCAGGCAATCACTCTGCTTAGGTTTAACATATAGGTCCTGGTAACCTGTATGTAGAGTGTGGTTCCAATGACAATTTAATTTTCAGAGTCTTTGCTGTACTAGTTTGGTCTTCTTTATTCCTCTAGTGTCACTAGGCTTTCCATTGATCCCTGCTGTTGCCTCCTGTGGGGACAAAAGGCATTTCCTCAATCCAAGCCACCCGTGCCTCTAGGTAGGAAAAGGAAGTTTTCAGCTCACTGGGATGAAGGATAGATAGTTCCTCAGGGCCACTTATTGTCATAGGAGCTTCTGTCCTATCCCCTTGCCAATGCCTGTCGGTGTTTTTGGAGGGACTCCCATTTGATCCAGGGGAGGAATGACCCTACCTGGGACATCTTCTGTCACTAGTTTGGGGCTTGAGAAACATACGGTCTCGGTTGCCTTCTTTTGCTGAGAAGGGAGGACCATAAGATACCCAGCCATTATGTTGTTCCTCAGTTCTTGGGTCCCTAGCTAATCTGCCTTTCCCTTTCACCTTTCAGAGTTCTCCTGTTGCTTCTCTCATTATTTCCAGAGTTTATAGCTGTACTTATTAGCAGGAACAGGAGATATAAATTTATGCCATCTTGCTTGGACCGGAAGGAAGTCTACCAGAAAGGAAATTTTTAAAGCCAGAGTTATTTAAATACTCTCTAGCCAGTCCTTGAGAGGGACCTGGAATATGCATTGAACAAATATTATTGAAGACTTACTATGTGCCAGGAAATGTCCTAGAAATATGGAAATCAACAAGATAGATTTGGTGCCTACCCTCAAAAAGGGGACTTTTCAGTAACATGAGGAATCATTTATTAATAGCTGTATTGGAGGCCAAAAGGCTATCATTAAAAAAGAACACTTTATCACATCACTGTTTTCCATTGCAGGGTTAGTACAACAAAGTCCAGGAATACATCGTGGCTGGAGATGCAAAGAAATGTGCCAACATCAGGACAATAGTGAAAGCAGTATCCCAGAAAGTGTTGCCAGGGAACAGAATCCTGCAATGTTTACCAAAGAAGAGAATGAGCCACATGGGCTAGTCAAGGGAACAGCCTTGGAAGGGAGTCCAGGTCCCAACAGTGGGTAGAAGCTGAAGCCAATTCTCATCTCTTCCCAGAAACAAATTGGACTGAGATGTAGGAGATGATATGATTACCCCAAGGGTTGCTTGGACAATAATAGGACACATGAACATGAGACAACTGGATCTGTGCTTCACACAACTAATAAGAAGCAGGATTGGGACTAAAATATCTGATACTGATTTATAGAACAGTGTTTTTATCTAACAGCTCACTTTGCTACAGTAATGCTGTATCTGCAAAACAAACTTGAGGCAGTTAGCTGTAAAATAAATGAGTAACTCATATTGGTGCCGGAGATGCTGAAATTCCTTGGACTCAAGTTTCTGCAGGGTTCCCCAAGGACCTGGAACACAGGTATCCCTACTTAGCTGAACATGTGACTTGGAAGCAGTTTGAATAATAATTAGTATGTCATGAGGAAATTGTCCGTTTCAAGTTATAATATCTGTGTGTGTGCATGAGCATCTATAGTATAATCACTATCTCATAGTGATTATACCTGGGAGGTTGTTTCAAGGGCTTATGAATGGTGCCCACGGTCAACGGAACTGGAATAGTTTTCATGATAATTGGGAAAATCAGAGCACTCTATAAATGCAAGAGCATTTCCAGCATATTCAAATATTTTAATATTTCTGAAGTAAATCAATTAATTCAATAAGAAGCTCTAGACCCTCTTCAGTATTTTTTCAATTTGACATTTAGATTATATTGAATACAATGTTCATTGCATTTCAATAAAATTGATGCCCTTTCTCAGTCTGTGTACTTGTTCTAGTATATTTATCTTCATTTGGAAAAATTTTTATTCCTGATACTTCTTTTTTTTTCATCGCACAAGGAGCCATAACTTTATTAATGATAGAAACAGTACAAATTTCAAACCAAGCTGCAGTTACTCTTTCGAAACACCAGAAAAGAGTCCTTGTTTTAAGATGTTTACATTGCTAATTCCATAATAGCATTCACAATATTATTACTGTTGTTCTTCAGGGCTTGAACTGCCTTGGATCTCAATGCATTTGCTTGTGACATGACCAATTCTATGTCTTTAATTTCCATACCTGTTTCATCAGCCTCTTCATCTTCACTCTCCTCTTGTACAGTTGGAGTCTGTGTGTTTTCTTGAATATTTCAGACAGCTTCACTCTCAGCAGCTGTTAGCTGTGCTTGCTGAGATAAATCCTCGATCTTGGCCCCCCCAAAACTATGTAGGTATCTGAAGGTAGGCTCTTGTAGACATCTGATTTTGTGAAGACAAAAAGGATATTCTTAGATTTCTGGATAGTGACCCTAGTAACTCCTATAACCTGTCGAAGACCCAGTTCGGACATAGCCTTCCATGCCTTCTTTTCACTCTGGCCCTGTTTCGCTTTACTAGTGGTTCTTCATTAATTTCAGCTGCTGCCACCAACTGGGCTTGTTGTGTGGTTGCCTATGTGGAATCTTCTTCCTTGAGCTCCGGTACTGATTCATCACTGTCAGATTCTCTTCCGGACCCTGTCTCAGCTTGGCGCTGGGGCAACTCCTGCTATGTAGCAGGGATAGTTTCTGTGGCTTCACTGGGCATTTTGTGCAGAGAATGAGGAACCAAGATGGTAGCAGAAAGAGAGCCTCCTGCTATTTATTTAATCATGATCCTATCCATTTTTTTCTACAAATGGTTTTATTATTTTCATGTAGCCATTCCACATTTAAAGTTCCAATGTACTGAAATTTTATTTGCCACTATATTAAAAAAAAAAATTTTTTAAACTTTAATCTTAAAAATTATTGCAATGAAACAAGTTTATTGAAAAAATTAGAACATGATAAAGTACGTAATGTAACAAATAGAATTCTCAGTTCAGAGTTGGGTATATGCTTTTCCAAAGCATCAACAAAACTTTCCCCTACTTGGGGCATTTGTAGTGTTATTGGAAGTAAGTCAAGGTAACAAGGTGCCCATTGTACTCCCATTTTGAAGATGCAAGGCTGAAAGCATTGGGAGGCAGCAAGAAAGGCAAAAACCAAGTCTCCTGGAGCCCATTTCTCCAATGCAGCTGGTCAGCTGTAACAGACTATGTGGCCACTACCCACAATTTTTAAAATTCTCTACTCTGACTTTTTAATCAGGATAAGAGAGGGGATTCTATGTTAGGAACCACATTTGCAGCAGAGGAACAAAGATGATTGGATGAAAAAAAGAAAATTGTTAACAGTGGGATGTCACAGTAACCTGATTTTTAAACCAAATGATGAGACTCACTTTAAAGAATAAGTCAACAACCAAAGATATCCCACTAAATAGGAAAGATAAAATATTTTTCATAATTTGATGTAACTGGACAGTGGTGTAGAGAGTTTTTAACATAAAGCCTTAACTCTGTGACTGACTATAGCAACAATTTTTGAACTTACCCCTACTCCATTAGGCAACTAGAGACTGATTAAAAAGCATCAGAATGAAACCTCTAGCTTGTAGTTGAAGGTAAGGATTCAAACAGTCTCCAAATGAATAAAGAAAGGCAATAAGACAATTCCACCACACTATTTTTTGGCAAATAGCAAGAAACACTCACATGGGACCTGTACAGAAATAATGGAACCAAACCAAAATGGAATAAAGGATGTAAATTACAGATGAAGAGCATACTTCAGAAGAACAAAATTTTATGTAATTGCTTTGATTCTCAAGGAGATTAAAGGAAATATGGACTCTAAAACAAGAAAAGACAATGTCAAATAACCATAACTCTTTATAACCATCTATATAGCCTTTACTAAAGTACAAAAAAGCACTTCAAGAATTTTTTCTTAATCTTTAAGAGATAAATAAAAATAAATGATCATATTATGTAGGAAAGGATGAGTGATATATATCAAACCTATTTAAAGAAATTAAGCTTAAATAACTACTTATTATGGTTAGAGAGCAGAGCATAAATCTTATAATTATTAAAATAGAATCTTAGTATATAGTGATAATTTAACTGTAATAGTTTAATACAAAATTCTCAGAGCATGCAAACAAAAATTTGTAGTTGGAGAAAATGGTGCCTTATTTTATTAATGCCTTATTTCATTTCTCTATCATAAGGTATGCTCAATAGGAGTGTTAACTCTGTGATGTGATTTTACCATATTTTTATTTTTAATTAAGAATAAAGACCATTTTTGTTTAAAACTAACTTCAGGTGGTACAGGAATGGGGACTATTTAATTAGCCTCTTGTTGTTATAGAACCTGAGATACAGAAGAGATCTCCAAGGCTACTTACGAAAGTATCTATCTAATAGCCTAACAAATTCTATTGTTTTATCTCAGACTCTGATCAAAATGATGTCATTCAGCTGAACCAAATGTATACATGCCTTACTCAACCCCAGAGAGCTTCATAATGGTTCATTAAGTAATTAGACTTGCATTACTCTCAGCCACAGGCTCACACACCCTGCCCAATGGACACACCTTTGGCATGATCCTTGCTCTTGGTGCATGTTAACTTTGTTTTGCTATTCAGAAGCAGTCCAAGAGGGTTTTTTGTGTTCTAGAGGACCAAAAAAAGAAAAAGGAAAAGAAAGAAAAGAAAAAATTTTTTTCTACTGTAAGCAGCCTGTCAGTGCACTGGTTTTGATTTGTTTCATTGAGTGTACTTCAAAAGAGAGGAACTAGGGAATTTAGTGATTCCATGGCTTAAATCTAAAGGAAAAATTGAAGAAAGTTGTTGGGCAATTGGTAAGAAGCTACATAGGAGGGTACATGTGCAGGACTACAGTGTGTGGTTCTTTTGTGAAGAATGTCTTGCTTTCATGACCTGAGGAAAATCCCATATACATAGATTCAAAGTCCAGTTATTTGGTTGTTGACATCTCAAGAGGGTATTGCCTATGGAGAATCCTTGCAAGCAAAATTTTGTCCTGATCCTGATTTGGCAAAGTGCCAATTTATGGACCTCTAGAGCTTGCAAATTGGTCAGTTAAAATGAGATTTTTATTGTTATAAGAATTGTCAGCATGATTGAGTTTATTATTTGCTCAATATATTATTTTACATATTTTAAGCAAACATTTCATATTTTCTAATTCTTTTATTATAGATCATAATCTTAAAAATAAAACCGACATCAGAGCTATTGGCAGGATTACAGTTCATAAGTGCTGACATCTAGTGGTTCTTGCTGTTCTTTGATAAAGTCTTATCCAGAGAGTCTTTTTCTGCAGGCTCTCTCATAAGTGGTTTTAAAAGTACTAACTTCAAAACTTAAGGTAATTTTATTTCTCCATATGAAACTATTCATTTCAAATAGTTTGGTTAAGAAACATCATTTTGAAACCTTGAAATTAAACATAGGATTTTCAAATTTTTTTCCCCTTGCAAGTATGCCATTCATAAGTACAGAGCTTTCCCATCATTATATCCTGCTAATATGCAATGATTTTCAAGAGGTGAATGGAAGAGAGGTGCATGGAAGAGAGGTGGGAAGTCCTGAGGTACAGGTAAGGCATTTTCCAACCCCCTAGAAATTTACTAGTTTAAAATTGTTCTTCAATGTCTGCTTATGAAAGTTGATAGTATCACTAGGTGGTAATGATGCTTAAATTCACTGGAAGTTCCTGGAACTTAGGTCTAGTACAATTTTGGTGATCACAAAGAATGCTTAGAATGAAAACATACACTTATTAGGCACGTACTATTCCCAGACTAGCCCTAGGAACACAAAATGAATATTTTTTTAACCTTAACATTGAGAAATTTTAAGGCAAGAAAAATGTTTCATGAAATAATATGATTTACTCTGATAGGTAGAATATTTGAACTATGGTAAAGATTGAAAAACATAAAGCAGGAAATTATTGGAGAGAGGAAGAAAAGCTTCACATAGGAGTGATCTCTAAACCAGGCTTTGAAGATTAATATAAATTATCCAGGTGACAAAAGAGAGGCATTTTAGACTAATTTATTCATTAACCATTCAATGAATATGTATTGGATATCTACATGTGCCTAGTGCAGTACAGCATGTGCAAAGACTTAGAGATATAAATGCTATTTTAGAGTATTATTGCTAAAGCAGAAACTATAAGAAATTGGGGGAGCAGTAGGAAGTGAAAGTGTATAGTGAGGAAAGACAAATTTGAATTCAAATCCCATATACATCATACTTACTTAGTATGTAAACTTAAGTAACTAACAGAAGCTCACTAAATATCATTTCTTCTATTTGTACTATACAAGTAAGACTATTTCACAAGTTATAGTGAAAGTTAAATGTGCTAATAAATATGAAACTTCTTGGCATGGAACAAGGACTTAAAGGTTAGTCATCGTATCCATCAGCTTTTGTTACATAATAACCACAAAAATCGTTGTGGCCTGTAGCAATTAGCATTTATTTTCATGCTCATTGATCTGCAGGTCAGTTGTAGATGGGAAGCTCTGCTTCAGGCTGTGGGTCCAGCCCACATAGCTCATTCTGAGCTCAGGCTGTAGGGACAAAGGCTGCCAGAATATGTTCTCCTTATAGTGATGGCAGAAGCACAAGTCTAACCATGTAAGCTCCTTCCAAGCCTCTGTTTGTGTCACATTTCTAACATCCCATTGGTCAAAGCAACCACATAGCCAAGTTGAAGTCAAAGGGCAGGAAGCACCCTGTGCCTCCACGAGCCCTGACCTAGGTGTGAATATATTACACTACCGAGGGAAATGAGATGTGGGAGTAATTTTTTTGCTATATTTCTTTTATTGCAAAAGCCTTATATATCATCCTACAGAGCTTAGACTTCATCCTGCAGGTCATGGACACACCTGATCAAATCTGTGGTTTTTGAAAGATAATTCTCCAGATGTACAGAGGATAGAATTGAAAAGGAACAAGACAAAAAGCAGAAATACCAGTTGCAGTAATGTCTTAGTCTAGAGACAACAAAGGCATGAACTAGAAATGTGCCTTGGCCTGCATAAAGGGAGTAAAGAGGACAGAGTAGTACAGAAGGTTAAATCCTGAGTCTGAGTCTGAATCTTGTAGGATTTATTAGTTTTATTTTATTTACTCCATTTTTAAAAATTATTGAATAAATCTGACCAGAGCAGTTCTTCCCACAGCCACGGAATTTAGACTTGCTAAACTAGAAGTAATCTTAAATTGTATTAAATAGTCTCTTTGTCAGATGGATGTAGAAAGTGAAGCTCAAGCAGAGGTGTGCTGCAGGCAGCTTATACTGGCTTGTGTGAGCCAGTATTGAATTTTCAGAAATTTTGTGAGCCAATAGATTGACATGGTGATTACAGCCATCATTAAAAATTAAATAGTGTAAACTTATGATTAAATACATTATACTAAAAATAAAAGTAATCACTTCTGCTTCCAGCCAAGTTAAAATAATAAGGACTGGGTTTCCTTGTCTATTTGAAAATTTTTTTTTAAAACTTGGACATAATACAGTAAACAACAGTTTTCTAGACACTGGGCATTTGGTAATAAAGGAATAATCCCTGCAAGATGAGAAAAAAATTAGGGGAACTCTACAATTGTCCCTAGCTTACTTCCTTGATAATGGTTCATGGCTATGGAGCAGAAGGGGAGAACACAGGTAGAGCCCGAACTCCCTGAGATGTGGAGAATGAGCTGAGAGTTCAGGAAGACCAAGGCTGCTAGCATCCTCAGGACAAAGTACTAGAAAGGAGAGAGCTGCAGAGAGAAAGCATCTCAGACTCTATATAGGGTCTCTCTATAGTATTCTGCAGAGTACTGATCAGCATATGCATATAAGGAAATCTCTCGAGACTAGCAAAAGAACTATCTGAAAGGATTAGAGGAAATAGTTCTCTGTGCTCACAAGATCTAAAATAGTACACGTTCCCCCTCAGCTAGAAAAACATAACATGGGTAAAATACTTAGAAGGGTCTACCTCAATAATAGGGAATAATTAACCATGGACTAGACAATATATTGCTCTGGCCTCACCTTAAAAAAATCTTAAAATTGAAACCCCAAAGGAACAAACTTTTTAAGTCACTTAACTACATCTAGAAAAGGCTCAAAGAAATTTTTAGAAGTACAAAAATATACAGCACTTAACAAAGTAAAATTCACAATATGCATTCCAAGATAACAAGAATGTGAAGAAGCAGAAAAATAGGGAGTATAAGAAAAATCAATAAATTAAAACCAACTTAGAACAGATACAGAGTTTACAATTAGCAAAAAAAGACAGATAAAAACAGTTAACTATATTCCCTGTGTTCAACATTTAAGCAGAAACATGGAAGATACCAAAAAAAAAAAAAAAAAACCCACAAAAACCACACACACACACACAAAAACAAAAAAAACCCGTCCATATTTCTAGAGATGACAACTAAAATGTCTGAAATGAAAAAAATTTACTGGCTTGGATTAACAGCTAATTAGACATTGCAGAAAAAAATATTGGTGAACTTGAATATATAGCAATAGAAACTATCCACAATGACACCCAAAGAGTTAAAAGAAAATTTTAAATGAAGAGTATCATTGAAAAACAACCCAAACATACATTAATAGGTGAATGGGTAAACAAATTATGGTATATTTACACAACAGAATACTACTCAGCAATTAAAAATAATAAACTATGAATCTCAAAATAACAGGGTTTTAAAGAAATGAGATAACAAAAGGGTGCATACTGTACGATTCTACTTATACAATGTTCTGGAAAATCCAAATTCGTCTATAGTGGCAAAAAGTAGATCAGAGATTGCCTGGGAGAGAGAGTGAGGATGGAGATTGGCAAGCGGGGATATTACAAAGGGTACAAGGAAAGCTTTGGGGTGATGGATAGGTTCACCTTTTTGATTTTGTTGATGGTTTCATGGGTATATACATGTGTCAAAAATTATGAAATTGAACACTTTAAATATGTATGGTTTATTATATGCCAATTATACTTCAGTCAGAAAAAAAAATGAAAAAAACTCTCATCCACAATGGTAATTCAATAAAATTTAACTATTAAGTGCATGCGCATGCACACACACACACACACACACACACACACACACACACGAATAAGAAATATTCAGAACTCATTTCCTAATTTATTACATTTTATCATCTGTGTTCTTGAGGTTATTTATATCTATTGTATCTGTATAATGGCAATATTATATGATAGGGTGCCACTTCAAATCAGTTCACAACTCCACATCTATTGGTGTCATGCTGGTAGCTTGAAATAGGTCATGGTGGGAATATTTACATCACAAAAATTGGCAAATACTATAAATTTGGCCACTCCCATCACCCCCAGGCCTTTGTTAGCTATTTAGAGAGAAAGGTCTAAAACCAGGTGTTCTGTTCCTAAATCCAGTCTTCCTTTCCCCAAGTCCTGCCATCTATCTCACCAGCACAATTAGAAACTGCTCAGAGATGCACTGTGGCTGGGGGGAGACTGAAGCAGGGAATGACAGGACCCTTTTGTCCTGACTTATGGCCAGAGGAATAACACTAGTTGAGACTGAGGCATGAGACATTTCCTCATTGTTTCCCATCATTTTCACTTCTTCACTGCCCCCTCAACTTTCTTTCCAGCTCCTTTTCACCTGGTAAAGGAATAGATCTGTTCTCAAAGAGCAGTACTTAAGAAAAAGTAATGGTAGAATTTCAAAAATCAATGGAAATTATTTTTTCTTTTAGTGAGAGTTCTTCCCAACACTTTTCTCATTATAACATATGAATATGGGAACTATATTTCTGCCAAAATCAGACATATAGTTTGAAGATCAAATTTATGCATTTCAATGGTTTATGACCACCATGGAAAGGATATTTGAAATCTGGATTTTACGAGGAAATCCACATAAGCTGAATTTGTCAGTCTTTACCAGACTTTGGGTATAAATAGAGTTAAATAAGTGATCAATCAAATTTCAATGTTTCTGCCCCCCCCCCCCCATCTATTATAGGACCTTTAAACACCCTCAAAATTCCCAGGGCATGTCTTGTATCATCTTAGGAAGCCTTTCTCATGCTCTGTAATTTTGGTCATCTAGTTAGCATGCTGCCCTAGAAAAGAAGCCCCTGAAAGTGGTGCCTGCCTTTGTTACCCCTGTCCAATACAGTATTGAATTTATTAAAGGTGCCATTTTTCTTTGCTTTCAGAGCTGCCAAATACAGAGGTGCGGAAGCAGCACTGCATTTTCTGAAGCTGTTGTTGATGATGCCAAGTCATAGTGTGCTGTGAGAAGATGTGTGGAGAATGCCCCTCTTTTTCACTTGTATCAAGCTGTGGCCCCTAAAGTGCCATACAAAGTGTTCCTTGGAATTCATTTTGTAGCTTCTCTTTCTAGAGGGTTCCACTGAAAATTAATGGAGCTGAGCCAGGGGACAGATATCTAATACACACAACATACTGTTTATTCAGGTGAGTGGTCTGCAGGGGAGTGTGTGCATATGTGAAAGATGACAAGGGAGAAAAGAGAATAAGAATAGAAAGTTAAAAGTCAGTCTAGACATGTCTAGACCCCTGTTTTGACTCAGTAGGGTCCAACTACATCCAGTCATATGAGTAACCTTCAAGTTTTCCTATGGTAGTAAAAACTGGTGTTATTTAAACTCTCTGACTTAATTCTTACCACAGAGTTAAGATGTCTGGGCAGGACATATAGAGATAGTTTTTGGATGACGAAGGAAATTAAAACTAGTGTTAAATCAGATCACATTGCCTAATATCTTAGCTTTCTTTTTTTATTTGACCAATGAGCCTTCTCGTTCTATCACTGAATCAGTATTTTTATTTTTGTGGGATAAAAATTGAGATGTGTGCATTTGAAAGGCAGGTAAAAGTACAAAATAAAGAACCTTTTCCTTTTTCTTCTTTTAAATAACTTTAGCATTAATTGAGTTATAGATACTAGTATGTGAAATCAATTTTATAAAAAGAGAAAAATGAAGCAGTGAGGGGTTAAATGTCATAACTTCACAAAACCCCTACAGACAGAAATGAATTAAGGATCTGTGTTCCTTGACTCCTAGAAGAGCAAACCATCTGTGTTGGCTTCTGAACTTACCACCTTTTATTATCCAATTCAGAAATTATGATCTGCTGATAAATATTATGGAGGAATATCTTATGTTACATTTTGATATTCGTTCATGCCTGCAGCCCATGCAGTGGCTGAGGATTTTCACATTTAGAGCCTCAATATGATGGGTATTAGGGAAATTATGAAAGCCCTGCAGGATGGCAGAGAATCTTTTGATAAATCATTAACCCCTAGGAATGTAGTTTTGTTAGTATGTTTTTATATCACTTATAATTTCCAGAGGCAGAAAACTAAAAAATACATAAAAGTTTAAAACTTTTAAGGTTTAAAACCATACTTTAAATTCTAAAGCTACAGAAGCAATTGAATGATTTAGTTCAGGCAGGGAGTTTGTAGGGCTCGCTTCTAATATTAGACAAATCAGTTCACTCATCTCTAGCTGACCTATTTGTTCATCCATCCAAGTCATTACCCTAATCTCTATAGCTTCTGTGTTCCGTAAGGTAATTAGCACATATGGGATCCATTTGTAGCAGGCTATGTCACCTCCTTAACAATAAGCTTAATCTAAATAAGTATTTATGAAAAACTTCCACTCTTAAGAGGAGCAACTGATTGATTAAATAGAAATGGGTAAGGTGTATCTTAGCAATGGTTGTCAAGCAAGCACAGAACCCTCTTCACTCCAGACATGAGTACTGCTCTATAAAGTAACACTGGAGACCTCTTTACTACATAAGTGGGTATGTACCTTATGGGGGTCGGAGGCAAGGATTGAACAAAACTAGTTAATTGGATGGCTGTGTAATGACTGTTCCTATTCATCCAATTATATTCTATTAACTCCCTTATATGAAAATATACATTTTATGTATTAATTATCACATATGTAAATACACAATTTATCTATTCTTATGTATAAATGCACACACATATGCAAATTTTCTCCACATAATATAAAAAGAAACTTTTCTCTTAAATTTTTACTTAAATAGCTCTTATATCAGGAAGAAAATCAAGAATGGTAGTGAATACTTGAGTTTGTCAGCTGTCTTGGCCATCAGTTTTACTTCTATAAACATTATTGCTTATATAGAATGCACAAATAATATCCTCTTCCAAGAGACAAATTAATTTTAGTTGTCAAAACAAAAAACATAAATTGCATGTCCATATATTCCTTGCAAAAAAAAAAGTTACATTTTTAAAGTTATTTATATTTCCCTGATTTCATTGACACACCCTCATCTCACTACTTTCTTTAGGCCAAGCAACACTAATCTTCCAACTATTTTTCTTGCTGGAGTTGGCAGACTACATCTTATGGGTCAAACCTGGCTTGTGGTCTGTTTAAACTAAGAATGTCTTTCACATTTTTAAATTGTTGTTTAAAAAAATTTTAAAACAAAAGAGAATATGTGATGAAGAAAACTATGTGGTCCACAAAGGCTTAGAAATATTTATCTGACCCTTTATAGAAAAAAAAAAAATGCCAACCCCTATTCTAGGAGTTGGCTCAAAGCTCCTAATTATAGCATCTGCAGAAGAAAAATCATTATGATCCAGGCTTGTCCCTCGATAGTCCTAGATGTTAGGCAAGACCTGAATATGATTTTAGCAGAAGTATAGTTTCCTGTATATCTTTGAACAAGAATGAGTCTCTTTTCTAGGAAGGTATCCTATAACCAACAACGCACAAATCTGAAAAAAGTACACATGGAGCGCTGAAGAAGTTTGAGGGCATCCACACAGTCAGTCACATCATACCAAATCCATTGTAGAGGTCAGTGAATAGATTTATGTTAGTACCAGACATTTGCATATACGATAGTTATGATACTGATGCAGCAAAATGAAGTGGGTATATGGTCTTCCACTACTTCTGTTTGTTTATTTACCAAATTCTTGAACTTCACATTTTCTTCCCACAAAGTTGGCAGTGTTATCAATCTCTGAGAAAGGAGCTTCTGATGTTAAGAATCTTACCCAGTGTTCTCTTGGTTTGTTTCTTCTAATGAGATTGTCTTTAATTTAAAATATGTAAAAAGAGAGTATAAGGATTCTCTTTTTACCTTTAAGAGATAGTTTTCTTCTTGAAATGAAAAAGCGCTTCTTTTATACTGTGCTTACTTGTCTATTCCAATTTTTTTGGCAACTCTTTATCTATTTTGGATAATATCAGGACCAAAATTCTTCTCAACTTATATGCACATGTACACACACCCACACACAAAAACTGTTTTTCTTCCTAAAGGAAGTCCATATAAAGTAATATTTTGTCTTGAGAGATTTTAAAAAATGTTAAAATGAAATACCTAAAATGCAGGTGAGGGTAATCATGCCATGCTCATCAGATTTCCCTTCCTCAGCCTCACTTCTCTTTTCATTCTGTTTGATCTCCTCTGGGTTAGTGCAAAATAATTGGTAGTGAATTAAGGTATCTGCTTCCAAATGTCAAGACCACGAGGGCTCTGGAGGACCTAGGTCACAGATGTAATCAATAGCATCCATTCAATCTTGTTCATGTCTGCGAAGAGGGCAAATCTGTTAGCTGTTATCTGTCCACACCAGGATTACTGCTTAAAACCTTTATCTCACTATTATTGCCATGCATTGAGTGCTTGTGGATTTGAATCAACGTGAACTGAATTGAATTCAGATCAAAGGGCAGGAGGACGTTAAACCAGTTGCACTGTTGTGTAGACCTGCTTGCCTGCTTCCGTACTACAAAATGCTGTTTCTAACCCTTAAGTCTGACTGTCTTCCCTTTTCTTTTTTGTCTGTTCTTAGTTTGTACCCCAATCCTTCCCTTTGTCCTTTCCCTGAGAGTGATTCCTGAATATTTGTCTTTGGATTTGCTGGTATTTACCATGCTTCTGCCTGAGCTCTGCGATGCTAGATTGGCCTCTACAGTTGACCTCTGAACCATTTCTGTGCCTTTGCTCTAGCTGCTCCTAATATACAATAGCAGATGCCTTTTTATATGAGCAAACTACCAGCAGTCGGGGTGATAAAGAAAGTGAGGGTATGCATGCCGCTGTCCGTGGTCCTGAATCACCATTGTATTGAAACACCATATGGTTACATTTCATTCACCTTGCTCTCCAGATTGATTCATGGGCTTGGCCTCTGAGTTCCACTTGTCATGCATTGGACAAGAACACTATTTTAAGTTTCAAACACATCCAGGAGGATGCTGTGTGGAGGAAATTAAATAGTGACCTAGGCTTGCATCTGCCACCTGAGTTTATTTTCATTTGATCAAAAGATGCTTAAACTCAAAGACTATGGCTTGAATGAAAATGGTAAGTGTGGATACAACCTTTAGATCTTTTTTTCCAAATTATTTTCCTTTTCGACTCCCTCTATTTTACTCAACTCTTTAACTTTCCATCAATGCACCCTGATAACTTTATATACATAATTACCATTGTAGTTCTTTGCACAAGATTTTTATATTTTTGAATTGTCACAGGGACAGAGAAAAATTGTAAGGGATTTAGATTTTAAATAACTTTGTCCCAGATAGTTGTGAAACTCTGATAAGTAATCCTGTACTTAATGGAAGATGATTTTAAAGGTTAATTAAAGTGGTCAAGAATGGTGAATGGATCAGAATCCAGTTATTCGTAAAATCTGTTTAGCTTTAGATAAAGATGATTACAAAGAGAAAGAAATTATATGAGTAGAGAAAATAAAGTTTTCATTTTAGGCAAACAGGTTTGAACTAAATTGATAATCATTGAATTTGGGTTATGGATACTTGGGGGTTCTATATACTTTTGTTTGTGTTTGGAGAACTACATAACAACAATTTTAAAAGTTGTTTTAAATAGTTGTAAACAAAACACTTAGGAATAAAATTATACTGCATCTATATAATAAAATACCAGATGCGTATAAAAATTACTTCTAGACTGTTTCATGTAAACATGCTTTTAATATAGTTGTGTCATAGTAACAGTTATGAAGGTCATGGGAAATTTTATCTAGCCTAGGTCAAATTCTGTTCCACCAATCCATGAGTTTTTTTTTTTTTTATGAGATTAATACTTAATTCAACTTTGGATTTCTTTTTTTGTTGATAAAATCTTTTAAAAGTTCAGAGACATGTAAAATATAAATTGCTGTATGTCACCTTAACTTTACTTCTCTCAATATAATGTTCCTTATCAGAGGTGACACCATTATGAAGTTCTTCACAGGTACTATCCTTGTAGACATTTAAAAAATGAATTAATATTAGTGTATAAATTTATAAGTATATAGTTCTGTTATATATACATATATATATACATATTGTATAATGTTTTTCTGCCTATTGAATTTTAAACTTAACTGTATTTGAGAGGTAGTAATGCCCATTAAATATGAATTTACTCCTCTATTTAAAATACCTATTTTTTCATAGGACTAATGACAAACTTCTAAGCCTTTCTGGTGTAGAAAACAAAAGAAAGAATGAAATTTCAAAGACTAAAAAAAAGCATTTATGGCCTACTATTACCATAGTCCAGGTAGGTGTGATAATTTGTTAACTTGAGGCTATAAAACACCTGTCAGTAGTGATTTGGAAATACTTCTCTAATTTTCCCAGACTCCTGGTATTGACCCAGACTAGACTTCCAGTCATGGTGGATTCTGCTCTGGTTCTATAATTATAGCCTCATATGCAGAATGACAACTTTGTTCTGGATCACCCATGTGCTCATGGCTGCTTGTTACTCTCTGTTACTTTTACTAAGCCAACAGTTACTGCAATTACAGCATCTAAACACTGACAGGGGTATAAACAAACATCCAATTTACTTAACAATGATAGCACAAAGCTGCCCCATATTATTGACATGTCAGTGTCTTTCAACAGTACTTGCTTCCTTAAGACCCAGATTTTTTCCCCTAGAATGAGCTGTTTTCTTTATTTTCCCCAGTATTCTTGAGATTTGATTAACACATTGTATAAGTTTAAAGTGCACAATGTGTTGAGTTGTATTAGCTGCCACCTCCAACCCATCACATTGTTACCATTTCTTTTTATGGTAAGAACATGTAACATCTACTCTCTTAGCAACATTTAAGTATGTGATACAATATTATTAGCTATAATTACCATTCTGTACATTAGATCTCCAAATTTGTTAATTGTATGATGAATCTTTATATCCTTTGACCAATATCTCCCCATCCCCTGCCCCTACTGCCCTGGTAACCAGGTCTCTACTCTATTAATTTGAGTTTGTCCTTTTTAGATTGCACATAAAAGTGCTATCATACAGTATTTGTCTTTGTCAAAACCCAGAGTTTTGCCTTCCTGTAAGTACCATCACCTCAGCCTTCACTGAGGCACACCAGCTGTGTTCTAAGACATCGACTTTTAAATACTTTATTATAGAATTTCTGTTATATGAAATGAGTAAAATCCAGACAACTTTTCCTGAGGTACTTCTTAGTTGCTACTGGGGCAATATCTTTGAAAAATTTCTACTTAAAAACATACATAGCCCTTCCATAGGTAGGAGCAAATTTTCAGAATCAAATTAGCAGTGAGATTTTCATAAGCAGCAATATGCCTTGTAGAAGATGAGTTATAGTAGAGAGGAGAGAGTAGTGAGTTAGGTATTAAGAATTCTAGTTTTAATTCTGCCATAATTAGCTGTATAGCTTAGGATAACTCATCTAATCTGCTTAGGTCTCAGTTTCATCTGTCCAATGGAAATCCTTTTCCTTTTCTGCCTTCAAATGTATATTGAATACTGAAGGCAATGATGAGATGGAGATAGCAATACTTGACCTCAAAGAAATCACTCAGTGAGGGAGACAGTAAAATAACTTAAAACATGGTGATCAAGATGTGATATATGTCTGCAGAATAAGCTATGGGATCACAGAAGGTGGGCTTCTAACTCATCTAGGAGTGGCATGAACTGCGTCTTGAAGAAAAAGGAGTTAAATAAGTAAATGAAGTTGTGATATGTGAGGAAGCACTATATATTTGGAGAACAAGTATTTTGTCACAATTGGACTGAAAGGTCCATATAGCGGAATACTGAAAGAAGATGAAGCTGAAAATGGAGCCTTAGAAGGGCCTTGTATGCTATTCCGATAGTCTGAATTTAATTATGAATGTGATGAAGACATCTTGACAGACTTTAAGTAGGAGGATGATATGTTCAAATGTTAGAAAGACACTTGTATAATAGCAGTGTGGAAGATTCATTGCAGGGATTGAGACCTGGCTCAGGGGAACCAAATAGGATACTATAGCAAATATCGAGATGGATATCCAAGAGGAAATGATGAAGGCCCAGTTGTGGCAATGGTAATGGAGATAGAGATAAAAGGATAGATACAAGAAATGTTTAAGCAGGTAGCAGAAATGATGAAGGTGGTCAAAAGGTATAAACTTCTAGGTATAAGATAAATATGCTTTGGGGATATAATGTGCAGCATGGTGACTACATTTAACAATACCATGTTGTATGGTAGAAAGTTGCTAAGAGAGTAGATCTTAAAAGTTCTCATAACAAGAAAAAAATATATAATCTTAAAAGTTCTCATAATAAGAAAAAAATATATAATTATTTGAGATGATGGATGTTAACTAAACTTGTTGTGGTAATAATTTTGCAACATATACATATGTTAAACCAGTATGTTGTACATCTTAAACTAATAGAATGTTATATGTCAATTATATCTATATAACCCTAAGAGGGGGAAGAAGAAATACTTAAGGGAGCAGCTACAGAACTGAGATCTGTTGGGATCTCATATTCAAAGATGATGCCATGATTGAGAGTAGGGTGAACAATTCAAAGATGATGCTTATATGTTTAGATGGACGTAGATAAAAACTGAGATAAGAAATACAGATAGAGTAGCAAGACGGTGGACAATTGTTTTTGTGGCTGCCCAGCTCTGAACTCTCTTCTTTTGGCGGGGTTCAGGGGAGGAGCAGTAAATTGTCCATAAGTTTTAGCTGCAGTCAGAGCCTACCTTTCACTGTAGAAAGACAGGCTCGCTTTTTTGTTATTGTCCTTTACAGCTAGGTCAGAAGCACATGTCCTATGTTCAACCAGATACTTCAGCCCCAGAGTTTAAACTGGAAATCAGTGATATTAAGAATGGATTCTCTAATCCATTTTTTTTTTTGTGGTGGCAGTAGCAATAGAAATTGTGCTGCATCAACTAGTGTTTGCTGTCCTCAGCTAACAGCTGATAGCAGCTATATGGCTGTGGTGTCTGCCATTCATTAGCAGTCACATCAGACTCTTTTAGTGGAATGATTCTGGTTGTAACCCTGGCTGCTCTCCAGATCTCCTTGGACTTGCCAGGTTTCCAAACCTGACTCTATGCCTCCTAGTGACTCTTCTTCAGCCTAATATATTCAGAGTAAGTTTCTGATGCTTGTGATTAAGATTTTTGATGGATACTAGCAAACTTAGAGAGTAAGATAGTGTGGGGCTGCAGAGAAAATGTTTCTGTTTCTGCACAGCTAGGGCTTTCTGAACAAATGTTACTGAAACTTGGTTCCAACAAGGCCTGAAAGGTAACTTATGACTGATTAGATAATGAGAGACTTCTAGAGAGATTTACCTCAGACATGTGTTTACACTTGGGGGTGGGGCATGAAAGTCAAGACTTTGGAGGCATCCCTGGCTTCTAAAGCTAAAAAGAGTGGTCTTATCTTTATCCTGGAGAGATTTAGTTGCATGGGAATCCAGGATCCTCTCCATCCTATCTCCAAGGAGACTTTCAGTGGGGAAAGAAACAGCTGCCTCTTTTGTATAAAGGTCCAGATTCTTGGCAGGGAGGGGGCGTTCCTCTCTTACAATATAAGCCCTGTATTTGTATAGTAATATCTGGCTTTTGTTGTACCACCCCAGGAGAAAGAATTGGGGCATGGAGAATCTTATTTGCTTTTAAGCAATTAAGCACTGCTTTTAATAATGATCTGTCTCTACTCCAGAAACCATATGTGTATATGTTCAGGATAATACTAATTAATAAACATGGAGAAAAAGGAAAAAATAATATATTCCTGTATTTCGAGGCCATCAATGGACTGGAGGTAGTAGTTGTCAGGAGGTTAGAGAGGAAGGGCAAGGGGACTAAGAATTTGAACTGGTGAAAAAGATAAGAGATTGAATAAAAATTGCATTAAGAAAAAAGTTGTGTTGGTAGAGAACTGATGGTTGGGGAGAAACAGGAGCCAAGAACTAAGGGCTCAACACTTGGAGAATGTACATCCTCAAAGACAGGACCTAATCAAATAACCAAGAAATTAGAATAGGAGTGCTTTTCCCCCAGAACCTTATTTCTGCCAACAAATAGTTGTGCCCCTACACTTGCCAAGTACTATGCTAGGTTCAGAAGATATAGGAACGAAAAAGAATAAACGAAGGTCCTGCTCTCAGGGAGCATACATTCCAGTGCGGGGAGACATATAAACAACTATATGTGTCAGATGGAAATAAGTGTAAGGAGAAAAAAATAAAACAGGATGAAAGAGCTAGAAAATGATAGGATGAGTTGGATGGGTATTGCTTAAAGATGAACTGAGGCATATTAAAAATTTTTAAGAGTTTATTTAAACAAAATTCTACTCAAATTGGGTAGCATACAACCAGAAGTAGTTAGAAGCACTCCACTAACAGGAGTTAGAGTCAAGACTTATAGAGAAGACATGTAAGCAAAGCAAGGAAATTATTGGATTGGGCTATAGCATAAGTGGTTGCCTTATTTGGGAAAGCCTGGTTGGATGTTTGTGATCTGTTGTCCTTAGGTTTTAATTTTGAGGCATTTACAGGCTTAGTACTTGGTTTGCTTATGTAGGCGGCTAAGGCATTAGAACCACCTCAGTCTAATGATCTCTGTGTTTAACTAACTTAAGTGTTAATTTTTACAAAATGGTGGTTAAAAAATACCTCTTTGTCACAGAGATAGAAGGAGAACAGTGGTTGCCAGGGGCTGGGAGGAGAGGGGATGGAGAATTTTGTTTAGTGGATAGAGAGTTTCAGTTTTGTAAGATGAAAAATGCCCTGGAGTTGTATGGTGGTGATGGTTGCACATCAGTGTGAATATATTAATTCCACTGAATTGTACACTTAAAAATGGTTAATTTTTAAAAATTTGTCATGGAAATTTTACCACAGTTAAAAAAATTACCTTTACATGTATTATTTCGCACAAATTCAAGTATATCTACAGGGTAAATTCCAAGTTGAATTGCTAGGTCAAAGATATGTGTATTACAATTTTGATAGATACTGTCAAACTGTCTCCGAATGAGTTATACCAATTAACACTGTCTTCGGCAATATAGAAAAACTGTTCCATTTCCCATTAAGCTCATTCCAGTCAGGTTCACATGCATCACTCCACTGAAACTGCACTTATCAAGGATATAAATGACGTCTATATTGCCAAAATCAAGAGTCAGTTTTCAGTGTTCTTAACTCTAACTCTTGGGAACACTAAACACTTTTTTTCTTGGCTTCTGACCTACCAACTTTCACTGCTTTGCTACACCTATCTACCCTTCCCTAGCTGTAAATCTTGGATGGCATATTACCTCAGATTTCTTTATCTGCAGTCATTCCCTAAGGGGTCTCATTCAGTTTTATAATTTTAATACTATCCAATGCTGATGAGATATATAATGTAATATGATGAGAAATGTAATATATCTAGCCCTGACCTCTTTCTTCAATGCCAGACTTAAAGATCCAACTTCTACCTGATGAATTTCCTCTTAAATTTCTAATAAGCACCTCAAATTTAAAGGAATCTTGATTCTTCCCTTCACAGACCAGCTCTGCCTCTAGTGTCATTCACATCAGTAAATAGCAAATCCAGTCACCCAGTAAATCAGGCCAAAATCCTTAGGCTCTAAATCTTAGACTCTTGAGTTCTCTCTTAAATTCTTCATCCTATCCATCAGCAAATCTTCAAAAGCCATACCATCTTCACTGAAACAATCCTGGTTTGAGCCACCACCATTCCTCTACTAAACTGTTGCTACAGCCTCTTATTTTGTACTTTTGTATCTCTTACAGTTTGCTCTCTACTCAGTAGCTGGAGAAATATTTTTTAAAAATATACATTAGATTACATCACTCCATTGGTACAAATCATTTGGTGGCTCATCAAACTACATTCTACCTACCCCAATACTTCTTTAACCTTATTTCTTAACACTCATCTCAAGCTCACTAGACTCTAATTACACTGAGCTTTGTGCTATTCCTCAAAAACTCCAAACTGTTTTCCACTTCATGACTTTTGTACTTGTGGTTCCTTCTGACTTTTGCCACCACAACTTTTAAATAGGTAATATTATATTATTTATTTTTATTTTCATATTTAAAATTTTCTATTCTTGAACATAAACCCACGAGGACAAGAATATTTTCTGTCTTGTTTAGTGCTATATCCCCAGTACCTAGAATAGTACCTAGAATGGAATAGGTACAGAATAAATATGTGTTCAGTGAATTAAAATGTGCATGTCTTAATATGTTTTTCCCATGTATTTTACCTCTTTCCCATCTCCACCACTAGCTCTCATTTATAGACAAGGACAGCACCCTGTATTCATCAGTATCTCTTTCAGCATGAAACACAGGCCCTGTCCTTTTTCCATCTGTTGAACACATGATGAAATAAGGATTTGGAGAAATAAAGAGGTTCCAGAAGAAGGAAAAGCTATTTCTTTTAGCCTTATAATCTGATAATATCTTGCAAAAAATGTTTACATTTATAATCAACACAATTATAAAAAGCTGCTCAGAATAGAATAGCTGTGCATTTGCCCTCAGCCCAAGTGCCAGCCTAGTGGCACTTTTCTGAGCATCATTATAAGCAGTACATGGCCATGTGTGATTCTTGATGAGAATCAAAACCCTTTCCATCCTCAGTACTCCTGGAACAGTTCCTTCCAGAAACGAGGTGGTCAGGGCCATAAAAATCCTCTAACAGAAATCACTTCCAAGCATCACTGGGTGTGAGTGAGCACAGGAATGCAGATGATCCCCCCCTCCCTGCCCCCACTATTTCTCAGCCATCTAGTCTAGAGTACCTACTTCCTCTTTCATCTGCCTTCTGCCCCATCCCCACCAAACCTCTCTCCACAATGACTCAGGAGTTGTAACTGGATCTATTGTGTTGAGATAGAGATAGATAGGTAGGTAGGTAGGGGGAGAGAGAGAGAGAGAGAGAGAGAGAGAGAGAGAGAGAGAGAGAGAGAGAGATTGCAAATATTCTGTATAGATTATTTAGGAAGATGAAAAAAAAATCTCCCCTCCCCAACTGAAAAATGCCCTGGAGTTGTATGGTGGTGATGGTTCAGTTAAGAAAGTACCACTATGCATGAAAGATTTACTACATTCAACTTCTAAATCTGTATACTTGCATTCCCATGTATCCACATTTTATATAATTGTGAAGAAAAGATACATCCAACCTTCTTTATTGTTTTTCTCTATTTCATTAAATTTCCATATGAAGTCAAGTCCTGCTTTTGTAAATGCTATAGGCATACTCAGTCATAGATTTAATTGAAGAAATGGTGTCCAAAATGTGAAATGTAGGGATTGAACTGGAACTGTGGGATTATGTAGGAAGTAGGTTGAGGCACAGAAGTCAATGGTTAATTAGGTAGAGCTGAACTTAAATAAGGACTTGGAGCTGTGGTATGTGTCCAGGTACAATAAAGCTGTAAAGAAACTGCTTGTGCCTTGATAACATGAAATCTACCACCCCCAAGATGCAAAGTGAGAAGGCTGACCAAGGATTCTTGATCCTATCCCAAATGGCCAATTTGCACCAAGGGAATGGTGGGAGGCACAGTGGATATTTGGAAGGTAGAGGGAACAGCAGCTTCTGTTAGATCAACTCAGCTTACCTTTTTCCTAAAAGCAATTAGTGCTAAGATATTCAATTAATTGAGAATTCCTGGAAGTGTGATAGTGCTAAATATGAAGAAGGATTCAGGAGATAAATGCAAAGCTGGAAGTACAAACAAAAGAAGCAAAATAAAATAAAATAAAATAAAATAAAATTAACAGAACATTTTGGAAGAATAGATGTGAAAGATGTGCCAAAGAAGGATAATGTTTCCCGGAAACAGACTTTTAATATTGAATAAATAAGTCCACATCCTCTGTATTGGCCAAATTATTTTGCATTTCTTGGCTCCTACATTTTGGGGAACTGCATCACCTATGCACATGTTTCCTAATAGAGCAGCCCATTTAGATAGCTTGACCCTGCACCCTGGTCCAAGAATGGGCCATCAAGAAAAGCTGTAAGATGTGAGACCATGTTTCCACCATGAAATACAGAATGAAATAAGTGAAATAATACTTACTTGTTGATTCTGTAATTACCCTTATTTTGCAAATGATGAAAATGGAGGCTTCCAGGTGTTGAAGTTTTTTCAAGGCACATAGTTAGTAGGGGTAGACCCAGGAATTCTAATGCTGGTTGGTTTCCCTCTAAGACAAATCTTGATTACAGAAGGGCTTCATAAATGCAGGCAATTATTAAAATAAGACCGAAAAGTTTGAGGACAGACTGTATCAAGATTTAAATAGCATGCTTAGGAGTGTAGGCTTTTACTTATGGAGAATGGGGACACCGACATGGATTCTGAAGCGAGAAGTGAAATGTTTTAAGTTGTTCTTTAGGAAGATAACTCTCACAGAAGCCAGAGAGAGTTCTAATGGTGCCCCCTCCTCTTGGGATCCATAAACTATCTAATTGTATTAACAAATTCTTTATTCAACATAAGCTAGCTGAAGTCATATTTCTGTCACTTGCAACTGAAAAAGTCCTGATTATTAATTTATAAATCTGTTTGCAGATGAAGAAACTTGAAACCAGACATTTTAAATGAATCACAGTTTTCTGGTGTCAAAGTTGGCACTAGAATGTCCATATCTTTGATCCCTGGTCCTAAATCACTCTACCCTGGGAAATTAGACCTTTTATTTTTTTCATGTCACTATTTGTCTTGAAGAAAAGGTGGCCAAATCAATTCTTCATGGACAATTGAAAGTGATTTTATGTAAATTAAATCCACACTGATATGGATGTGGAAAACCAGTACTCAGATGACGGATGCATTTATTAAATGTATTTAGCATAAGACCATCCCATACTCCAGACTCAGACTTGATAAGGCTCTTCAGACTGTAATCTGATGATTTGGAGTTAGAAACACAGCACGTGCACATAAATAGTGAGAAACATGATAACGTGTGTTCATCAACAAGTCCACTGCATCAAAGTGGAGAAAAGACAGGCTCAAACATATACAAATGCTTCAGACCTAGCTTCATGAGAAATGGATAACTTGAGTTTAAAATAATTTTCTTCCTCCATGAAAATCTGTTAAAAAGTTTTAACAACTTTTGAACAAGCTGTTCTCTCTCAAAAGAACTTACTCCTGACTACCCCTAGTCATTTTTAACTCTTACGCATCTAGAATCTAGATTCTGCAACCTGTCTATCCTGTCTATCTTCGCTCCCACCTTAATACAGTGTTTTGTTTCCACTCACCTGTGTAATTGTAGTGGCTTCTTAACTCATTTAGCTGTTGTCACTCTTGTACCACCATCTAATTATGTTACTCTTCACTGATTGAGGAATTGGCTTCCAGCTCTTAAGCATGGCATTCAAGGCCAACTGAAATCTTACTAACGCATGTTAGTTAGCCTTAATTATCCAAATACTTATAAGTCTCAGCTAAATCAGCTATTAATGTTTAACAAGTATCAACTGTTATTATTTGTTGTTAATCAGATTTTCCTGCTTGTTTCTATTCCCCATGTGTAAACTTGACCAACTTTTAGGCATGAAACTTTTATTGAGTCTACTCCCTTTCTACAATGAAGTGATGATGCTCTCTCTCACATTTCCAGGGTTATTGGCACAACCTGAAGGACTCTCCACAGTTTTCTATGTATTACTGTCATATTTGTACATGTCTTAACTCTCTTTCCAAAAATTCAAAACCTTGGGAGTAAAAAAAGTCTTATTCTTTACTGTACTTCTGCCTTGCACCTTCCACGTAAGTATTCATTTGCATTGAATTTGGGAATAAGTTACTGATGATGGAATGAATTCGCCAATATCTTTTATCTAAACCAAATTGAATGTTAAAAAAAGGCAGAATTTTATTGAAATGGGAAAAAACTCAATACAAATAAAAATGGTTTCAAATATACACAAGTTCAATGATACTAGTTTTCGTCACACTATTTTTTTTTTGGTAGGAAACATGATCTTTCACACTCTCTCAAGGATCACTAAGGTAATTAAACTTACTACAAAATTCGGAAAACTTTTGTAGGGCTAATCACTTATTTCAATTCATTTATTGTGAAAGTTAGAGACTTCTACAAATGCTTTAATGATTTAAAATTTTTAAATCTTCAGTATGAATCTCATTTTGGATGTTGAATATGTCTATTTATATTCTAATGCCTCACTTTGGAAGACATAGTACTGTTTTTAATATTAGCATGAACCATGAAATTTTTGCAACAGGTATAAGAAAGTTTGAAACATCAAAATTATTTTAACATAGCCAAAAACACCTACTTTACACACTCACAATTTGTACGATTTATGAAAATCTCATGATTTATATCTCTCCCAAGAGCTAACACATTTTTAATACTGAACTTTATGTAGGCTTGCAATAATCTACTCCTGAAAAGTTTCTAGTGACTTGTAATTTATATCCACAAGGAACAGCTGTGGTTGGCATGTACTTCCAATGGTTGATATGCAGGGAAGAGAATTGATATTTACAGTGCTTTGAATTCATAGAGTTAAATATGGATTTTTAATGCATATGTCTTTAATATTTGTAGTGTATAATCTCAGGACTTAAGAAAATAGAAAAGATATTTTACTGCAGTTAGATTTTTTTTTAGCACTAATTCCCATGTATTAAGCTCACATGTTATCTGGAAAGAACACCTTTCACCCTATCCCAATATTATTTCATCTTAGTTTTAGAGAAGAAGCCTCTTGCTTTGATGAAATAAACACTTATTAACTTTGTGTGTAATAACAGAATGTTAGAATGTCTTTCTATTGCAGGGGCCATTATCATGTTTCCTGAGAATACTATAGCACAAACATCTTCAGTTTTCTGAGTTGTCTTTTGTGTGGTAGGAGTTTTTCATATACAAATTCTTTATAAGATATGTGCAATGCGAATATTTTTTTCCATGGAGAATTTGCTTTTTCATTTTCATAATGGTACCTTATGATGAGCATAAGTTTTAATTTTGAAAACTAACATCAATTTTTTGCTTTTATACTTTTTTTGCTTTTTGAGTCTTGCATAAGAAGTCTTTGCCTCTCCCAGGTCACAAAAATAGTCTCCTGTATTTTCTTCTAGAAGCTTTAAATTTTTAACTCTTATGTTCAGATTTAAGATCTTTCTCAAATTAATTTGTATGTAATGTGATGTAGGGATTGTGGTTTCTCTTTTTACTCCAGTGCTATTTTCACTGATTAGGACCTCTAGTCTAATGTTGAAGAAAAGTAATGAAAACAAACATTCTAGCCTTATTCCTGATATTAGGAAAACAATAGATATTTTGTCATAAATATCATATTTGAGAGAGAAGGAGAGAGAGAGTGCTTGAGTTCCAGAGGCTTCCTCAGAAGAGTGAGGAAGATTCTTTCCTACAAGTTCTCAGCAACTTCTTGTTTTCACTAGTCTAATTCTGAACCATCAACTATCAAGAGTGGCCATGGATGAGATTATAACTGAGCCACCTGCCCCTGGAGTCAGAGGTAGAGTTGGTAATGGGCTGTGCAGAAGCATGGGCACCTGAATGAAATTAAGAGTTGTAAATGTAAGGAAAAGAAAAAGAAAAACAGGATAGAGATCCTATAGAATAATAGAGGCTGTAGAGACATATCAACAAAATGTGATAGTGAGCATTATTTGGATTCCGATTCAAATAAACCAATTGTTACAATTGTCTAAGACATCTGAAAAAATTTGAACATTCTCTGGATCTTTGATAACATCAGGGTATTTTTGCAAATGCTTTATGTATAACAATAGTATTATAATTATTTTTGGAGTCCTTATCCTTTAGAGATACATAAGAAATGTTTATAATGTGCTATGATGTCTGAGATTTACATTAAACTAACCCAGTGTGAAGGTGGGAGAGTAAATGGGACTATTGACAAAACAAGATTGGTTAGGTGATGAGTATATGAGCATTATTTTATTATTTTCCTTACTCTTGTGTAGAAAATTTCCTTCATGGAATTAAAAACTCCTCTACCCTAAAAAGGAAAAAAAGAAAAAAGAAATAGAGATTGACATAAAAAATAGGGATACTGAATGTTTTGGAGACAACTATAATGCCCACTCTATTAATACTTTTCATATATATCATTATTTCTGATTATTTAAAATTACTAATTTTGTTTATATTCACAGTTTTGAATAAAATGAATTCATAGAGGTCAAAATTAGAAAGATCTAAAAGGGTATATAGTGCTAAGTCTTCCTCCCATGGTGGCCCATGTTACTTAGTTTTCCATCCCCAAAGATTCTCTCCTGCCTTACACTGGAATCAATGCTATCCTTTTCTCATGTATCATTTTCGATGGCTGCCAAATATTGCTCATGTAAACATACCACAATTTATGGACTGATTTTCTTATTATTGACATTTAAGGAATTCTTATTTATTTACAAAGCTTCCTGCACTTTAGATGTTACATCATCAATTACTTCTTCTTATGGACCAAATATTTGTGTCCCTCCAAAATTTATATGTTGAAATCGTAACTCCCAATGTGATGGTATTAAGAGGTGAGGTCTTTTGGGAGTAATTAAGTAATAAAGATAGAACCTCATAAAGGGGATTAGTGCTCTTATAAAAGAGACCACAGAGAACTCTCTAGCTCTCTTTCTGTCACGTGAGGATACAAGAAGAAGACAGCCCAGAAAAGGGCCTTCACCAGAACCCGACCATGCTGGAACCATGATATTGGACTTCCAGTCTCCAGAACTGTGAGAAATAAGTGTTTAAGTGTTACTTAAACCACCAAGCCTGTGGTGTCTTTGGTATAGCAGCCAGAATGGACGAAGACATTCCTCTTTCTCTAGAATATTCAGTTATTTCAACCAGAACATTTAAAACATCCTCAATTATCTGGTTACCTAAAACAAAACTAAACAAAACAAAAATCAAAAAACCTTCCCTCAACCCCACATCCGACTCTAGTTATCTCTCTATTACTCTTCTTTCATGCACAGCCTGAGCCAACACATCAATAGTCTACTGGGATAGACTATGTTTACAAGTTATATTACCCAGTTTCCATTGAGCTTTTCAGGAAGCTAGCTCCTTCTCTGGGAGGTCAACCTGCAGGTATCAATCTTAAATAAGTTAACTCTCCTTTTCCACTTTGTACTTTCAACTTAGGCTTCAAACCCCATCTGTACACTGATATCTCAAAGAATATATCTCTAGTCCAGAATAGCCACATATGTAAAATCATCTACCTGATATCCCCACTTCACTAATTCAAAGGCACTTCAAACTCTCCATGACATGATCTCCTCCTCCAAACCTGGGTCTTTTGCAGTGTTTCCTGTTCCTGGGAATGGTACCATCATACATGCAATTGCATGAGCCACCTTTCTCTTTCTCCTTTCCCATATCAATCCATCCTCAGGTATTATTGATTTTATCACTAGAACATTTCTCAGTCGATCCAGTTCTCTCTAGTTACAGAGTCACCCATGCTAGTCCAAACGACAATCACCTCTCACCTGGAATAATTGGTAGCCCACTAATTAGTCTCTCCTTATTTACTCTACCATCAATGCAATCCATATTTCATACTTTACATGGAGAGACTTTTTTTTCCTTTCCAGAGACAGATCTGATTATATTACTCCCATAGGCTTAAAATTCTTTAATGCCTTTTCACTGCATTTATGCTAAAGGCCCTATTGTGGTCTTCAAAGCTCTGCATGGACCGCTTCTTCTTGTCGCATCTTACAGTTTATTCCCTTTCTCTCCTTGGCTTTCAGTGACAAAACTGAAAGACAGCTTTAAGTTCCATAAACATTATATGCATTACACGATCCTTGCAAACTCCATTTTCTCCATCCAAAACATTCCTCACCATCCCCTTTCCTGTGTCTAGAGATCCCTGTTCATCTTTTGATTCTTAGTTTAAGTGTCTCTTTCTGGGGGGAGCATTTCTAGATGTCCTCAGTCTTTCACAGAATGATTTTTTTTCCTTCCAGAGCACTTATGTCTTTTTGTTATTATATATTTGTTTGTGTAATTATTTGAAAACTATCATTTAAGAAGTATCTCCTCCCATAGATAGTATGCTGGTACTGTTTATTTGTTTATTGGTATAGTTCTTGGATCATGGAAGGTACTTAATACGTACTTCTGAATGAATAGATGATTATATTTATCTATCAATCTTTGTCTTTATTTCAGATTATTTCTTTGATCTATATTCCCAGTGATGAAATGAATAGATCAAAAGGTGCACAACCATTTTTAAATGGCTTTCAATACACAATTAGATGTATTAATAGATGATGAAACATTTTTCTCAAAAGAGCTCATTAATGAATCAAAAATAATCTGGGAAAAGTTTTAAGTGGCAATTTTAATGACTTTTTCCTTTGGCCCTCTCTTGTTTAAGCACTTATATCGGACTTAAATCTCTACAGAGAGAGAGAGTTTGTCAAAGATGCACCTGATATACATATATAGAAGGATACCAAGAAACTGATTAGTAGATACGGGATCCAAAAGGATCTTTGCATGTTATGGCAATGGCCTCAATATTTGAAGATGAAATCCAACAGAGCAAGTACAAGATCCTGCACTATATTTTTAAAATTCTATTGCTTGAGTACTGAGAGTGTGTTTTAGTGAGATCTGTGGCTGTCTCTCATGGCTCAGATCCAGAGTTCCTTTTACTGGCTCCTGTGTCCTCTGCCTTCCTTGACCTTCAGCCTACTTTGTTTTCCTTTAATACCCGCCTATGTCCACTTTATTTCTTGCAGTTCTCACGCAATCCCAGTCTGGCTTCAGTCATGGTCTCCTATGTTGCCTCTTGATTGACACTGATCTGAAGACCAGCATTACTACTATTTATGTTTTTGTAAATGTAACATACGCTCTTTAAAAGAACATGTATTTCCTCTTTGTTAGGTATAGTGAATATTCCACACATGCACATGTCCTTGATGAGGCTTCTCCATAATTACCTATCTTTTCCTGCTAGCTCTATCAGTTTCAGTGAGAAGAGTATTATAAAACTATCACTGCTGGTGGTGGAATTTATTCTTATAATTCTGTCAAGCATAGATTTATTTTTAGTCTGTGTTGTTATAGATTCAGCATTATTGTAAACTTCTTGGTGACTGTCTTTGACTTTAATAATGGTTTTTTTTTTTGCTTTCAAGTTACTTTGCTGATATTAATATTGTTTTTGATGGTTAATTTTATGTGTCCATCTTGAGGGTGTTTTCAAATGAGATTAGTATTTATATCAGTGATGTTTGAGGAAAGCAGTTTGCCCTCCATAATGTGGGTGGGCTTCACCCAATCACTTGAATGCCTGAATTGAACAGAAAGACCAGCAAAAGAGAATTCTTCAGCAGACTGCCTTTATACTTCATCTGCACCATCCACTCTCCTGAATGTCCAGCCTGCCGGCCTACACTGTATATTTTGAACTGAACAGCTTCCATAATTGCATGAGCCAATTCTTTGTTGAAAATCTCTTTCTATATATGAATACATCCTATTGGTTCTGTTTCCCTGGAGAAAGCTGACCTAATACATAAAAATAACCAGATTTTTTGGTTAATATTTATTGGGCATATTTTTTTTTTCCCATTTTCTCTTGGAAATGGTGGTCTCCTGGAAATGGTGGTATCTCGGAAATAACAAATAGCTGTTTTGTTTTACCTTTTCATATAATCTAAGACCTCTGTCATTTAATCATTGCATTTACTCTGTTTATATTTTCTGTGACTATGGCCATGGATGTGTTTAGACTTATTTCTACTATCTTCTCTTGTGTTTCGTTTTTATAATGGTTGGTCTTTGTTCTTTGTTTTTTATTTTTCCTGCTCTCTTCCTGCCTTTTGTTGAATTGATTGTTTTCATCTTTTAAATGGAGAAACTTAAGCTTGGGTATCTCCAAGAAAACCAATTTCCAGGGAAGAAAAAAAAATCTACATATAGAAAAAAAGAAAGTTAAAACTGAGTCACAGAAAAATCGGGTATCTTATAAGTGAAAAACTCTGTGCTTTTGATAATGGAACTTATGTTACAAAAATGCCCTTTTAAAGCTTTCATATTATAATCTTGGTGTTGGCTTCCACAGGACAAGTGAGAAAAATCTTAATTTTTAAAGAATTATTTAAAAAATATTTACGAATTCTTTAGCTAATAACATATGAGGAGGTATTTGGCTTTTTTGTTGTCCTCCTGGGCAACTTCCCTCTTGATATGATAAGCTACCCTGTCTAATTTGGTAGCCACTAGGCACACGTAGCTATTTAATTTAATTACATTTAAATACATATTTAAAATTCAGTTACACTAGCCACATTTCAAGCACCTAGTGGCCCCATTTGCTTAGTGGCTATTACTTTGGGCAGTGCAGATTATAGAACATTTCCACCATTGTAGGACGTTCTATTGGACAGGTGGTGATAAACCTATAGTTGTACTGCAGCTTCATATACCTTGGAGCAGAACTATTTGAGAGACTGACTGCATCATGTTGCAGAATTTGTAACTGGAAATCTACAGCAGCTTTGTGTAACATTATTCCAGCATTTCCTGCTCTTGTGGCAAACAGTGACCAGCATGGGTAACAATGCCTACCATGGAGGCTATTGGAGGTTCCTGCTTCTGCACACAATCTCCAGGCTTGGCGCCCATTGGACATTGGAAGTGATATATACAGAGCAACAGCTTAAGGAGTGATGGTGATAATTAGAACTGAAGTGCTAACTTCTGTACTGCGGTGGGGATATTGATTTTCTGAATGGTGTGGGGAAGCCTAGAAAGGCTGGAACATTTCCAGCTGAAGCCAGATTGCAAAGGGTTGGGCATGGCCCAGATTGGCTCATAGCATTTGGCATTCATTTGAAACCTTGACCTCTCCACCTTGTTACCAGACTGGTTAGAACTCTTCTGAACCAACCGGTTAGGACATCTACCCTGAGCCTGTTGCACCACTGGCACAAGTGACTGATAGCTGCAGGTTAGAACTGATTTAGGAATGTATTGGCAGGAAGTGCCCACGCCAGCCTCCATCTGTTCCTGAATAGCCTTGATGGGCAGGTGAGACTTGCTTTCTTCCTCTGGACCAGCCAACATCTTCAAGACATCTGTGCCCATCCATTGCCGGAAGAACTTTGACTCAGGAAGAAGCTGAGAAAGCCCAAGTTCTTTGCTACTCTCTTACTCTCATATCATCTTGGCACTGGGTATGTCCAAGAAGAGAAAATCCCCACCTTAACTTTTCATTGTCAGTGGTGTTAGCCAGGCTCATATTCACCTGAATGGATTAATTCTTAAATATTTCAGCTTCTCAAATTTATTTTTTTAACCTTGGTTTGTGCTCACCTCCTGTGTAGAGCTGTCAAATGATTCCCCACCCTGCCACTGATTTCTTTATAATTCATTTCTTCCATACTTTGTTGGCGTTGTCGTTTTTTGCCACTTACAAAGTCAGAGTCTTTGGATTTCCCACTGGGATCTGTCATCACCTGACATTTCAGCATTGTACTAGGTAAACTAAAATATTCATTATCCATGTCTTTCCCAAAGTTGAAACTTTGTGTCATGTACTGTGGTAAGTACAGGAATACAAGGCCCAAGGTAGAATGATGTCCTTGCTCTCATGAAGTCATCCAGCAGGGGAGACAAATAATTAAGCTCTCAATTACTTGCAATGAAGGAAAATGTGGATACTGGTTTTGCATTTGACTTTATTATTCTTTAAATTTGACATACGAAAATAGTATATTTCAACAGTTTATGTATCTGAAAGACAAATGTACCAAAACTGGGATGATGGATTTAAGAACTGTGCAAATCTCCAATCTTCTATACAGGAGAGTGACAGAATGTAAGGTGAATTGAAGGAAGTGGCTCCCGTACAATTTTGGAAAACAAAGAGAGGTGGGAGGGGAGATATCCAGGAAGTCTCTCCAAGAAATTGGAGGTACGCCCTGGTTTGGCACCGCTTCCCGCACACACCGCCCCACCCAGGCTTCTGCGTGGCGGGAGCGCGGATCCACCAGCGCACATAGCGTGGCTCCGCCCAGTTTGCGGAGATCGGCTGACTCGGAACTACGGTTCCCAGAAGGCCGTGCGAGTCCAGGAGGGAAGCGGTGGCAGTGGCAGGAAGGGCGCCAGTCACAGTGGTGGCGGGTGTTCCCTCTGTGATCGGTTAGGCAACACCCGAGACCCGGACGGAGGACGCGGCCCCGAGCGGACCGTGCAGCCCCGGGCACTGGCTGGGGCGAGCCGGTGCCTAAGGCCGTAGGACGGGGCGGGATGTAGGGCGCTGAGCGCGGAGGCCGCCGGCGCGGCTAGGGGAGCGCCGAGGGCGCGCCGAGGATGGAGAGAGCGATGGAGCAACTCAACCGCCTGACGCGCTCGCTGCGCCGCGCTCGCACCGTGGAACTGCCGGATGGTGAGCCGAATCGCGGATTTGGCGGCCGGAGGCCGCGTGCGGGGGTCGCGGGGGCGGGGCTCAGGCCGTGGAGAGGTCGGGTTGGAAAACGAACCGAAAGCTGAGAAAACGCCCACGTTTAGTTTCCTGAGACGTGAGGGGTGGGCGCTGGGACCCCCCCGCCCCGGCCCCCATCCGCGACCACTAGTCGCCTGCGGCTCCCAGCCAGGCAGGTGGGCGTTTGCGGGAGGGGCCCGAGCAGTGCGGATCCTGCTGGTGGAAGAAGCAGAAAAGACCGAAGTCTCTCCCGACTGTCGATTTCAGGGGTTTTGGCAAACGGGCAGAAATAAATAAATCCCGGCGGAGACCCGGATTTAGGAAACATTACAGTTGTGGGCCGTTTTACAGTCGCTGCTTGCTGAGGATAGAGACATGCTCCCAAAATAGTATTATTTACTTTAAACTGCGGAAGGGGTTAAGCAGTCTTTCATTTCTTTTTGAAAATATAGAACAGTACTGTATCTTGACAAACATAAATAAGAGGGTGTCAAATATCAAAATTATACTTTTAAGATACTGTGTGTATACCTATGTACACTCTAATATGCATTCCTGCCTTCATTATTCGTCAGACGTAGGTGGGGGCTCAGGACCGTCTCCGAAGAGGAATAAGGCATGATCCCTGTAGTTCTGGAGTTTTAGTTCAGTATGCCAGGGTTCCTTCAGGACAGGTAAAACACTAGTAATAAAAACGGTGAGAAAGCCGTTTTGTTTGCAGCCTCATGAATTCAGATGTTTTAGTGGCAGTGGGAGATGGCAGTCTGTCTCTAAGAGACTTTTGTTTATGTATGCCCAAATGAGAGAAGAGTTAAGGGGTGATATTTTTTTATGTATTAGTTTAATTAAATTTTCACCCCCAAACTTTCCTTGAATTGCTTCTGGAGAGGTGATTTGTAGGTTAAGAAAGGAGACCTGGGGAGAATCTTCAAAGAAACGTGGGACTGGGAATTTGAGGGATAATTTTTTTGAAAAAATTTCCCCTCGTCTCTACTTAGGATTCAGAATAGGGATGATTTGTGGTGACTGTTTCTCAAAAATAATTTTGTATTTGATACTTTGCCAGTATGAAGTAATCGACTGAAAATCCGAAAAAAATCTATAAATTTCAGTAACCAGACACCCAGCTTCAACTTTTTCTTTCTCTTTTCTGTCCAACTTAGAGTCCATTTCTTAAGCGCTGCTCTCATTTTCCACAGTCAAGTAGATGAGGTATAGATTGAGGAAGAACACTGCGTGTGTAGGTATTGACACAGCAATTTATATTGCTTAGTTTAAATCCCATCTTTTTCTTTTTTTCTTTTTTTTACATAAATGTGATTTAGAAGGCTTGATAATTTTTCCTAGTTTTAAAAGTAGTAAAAGAGGTCAAATATGTGGTGACAAACAAATCTCTGGGTGGTGAACATACAATGCAATATATATATGACTTACTGTTGAATTGTACACTTGAAACTTACTGGATTTCGTTAACCAATGTCACCAGAATAATAATAAAAAATAAATAAAAGTAGTAATAATTTTTTACTGTAGAAAGTTTTGAAAAGAAAGAAAAACTTAAAAATCTGTTATTCCACCACCCAGTGTTAGTATTTTCTTTATTTCCTTCCATTATTATTTTTTCTCTACCAAATTAAGATCATACTGCATATCTTATTTTGCTTTCAGAAAACCACTTTTTTTGTATCTTTAAATGTGCTTAATGACTAGGATTTCATAAAATATGTGTAACAAATATTGAATCTAATTTTTGTTTTTATAATAGATTTTATGAGGAGCAGCTTTGTACTTTTTAAAGTTAGTCTGCCTCTGTAAATTTCCTTTAGGTTAATACATAAAAGTAGAATTGTAAATCTAATTATATTGACATTTTTAAGATTGCGACTGTTCCCTCTCAATTAAACTTTGGAGTTTCCACCAACAGTCTGAGACACCCTGGAAACTAGAGGGACTGAAAATGAAACTTTTCCCTATGTTTCTAGACAAAAGTGGTATCTTGCTTATGTTTTTTTCTTTGATTA
>NW_011888839.1:2667362-2698656 GCF_000151845.1 Pteropus vampyrus
AAATTAAGATCATACTGCATATCTTATTTTGCTTTCAGAAAACCACTTTTTTTGTATCTTTAAATGTGCTTAATGACTAGGATTTCATAAAATATGTGTAACAAATATTGAATCTAATTTTTGTTTTTATAATAGATTTTATGAGGAGCAGCTTTGTACTTTTTAAAGTTAGTCTGCCTCTGTAAATATTTCCTTTAGGTTAATACATAAAAGTAGAATTGTAAATCTAATTATATTGACATTTTTAAGATTGCGACTGTTCCCTCTCAATTAAACTTTGGAGTTTCCACCAACAGTCTGAGACACCCTGGAAACTAGAGGGACTGAAAATGAAACTTTTCCCTATGTTTCTAGACAAAAGTGGTATCTTGCTTATGTTTTTTTCTTTGATTATGCTTTTGCTCATCTTGTTTCTTTGTCTTTGTCCCTAAGTTCTGATGAATCTTTGAATTCTTTGAGATGAGAGAAAGAGCATAACATTCTAATAATGAAAATCCTGATTGTTGTGCTTGAATTTGAAGGACTGATCAGAAGTTACGAGATCTCTCTAAATATAGGAAATAATTGCTTTGTTAGAATTCATTGATTAATAAGCATTTAATTGGAACAGATTATTAAGATTGGAAAGTTTTTAATCAGCTTTTACTCTAAAATTAACCTTGTTGCATAGAATTAAATTGCAGATATTTGATTTACTGAATTGGATACTGGGAGGACACATTTCTATTTCCTTGGGATGATGACAATCAGAGTATTGCCACTAAGTAATGAAGTGCAATTTGTTGAGTCATCCTAGGCAGGGTGGACAGAAATATTCTTATGAGAGAAGAAATGAAAGGAAATTACTTTAGTGATGTGCGTTCTCAGTTGACTTTAAAAAGTTGGTTTATGTTGTTGCTTATTTGAGAAAAGTCTGAAATTACTGCATTACAGTGAATGTAATTTGTTTAATAAAATAATGAGTCTATTTTAGCATATATTTGAATGTTGATTAGAGTAATTATCAGTTTTTAAAAAATCGCTCCCATTTGATGGTTCGAAGAGAAATTGTGTATAATATGAGTATGAGCTCCCTGTTTAAGATTTTCCATTTATTGTTGGATTCTGAAATTTTGTTAATAAAAATGGCCAACATATCTGATAAAGTGAGAGGTTAAATTTTACTTATTAGTCTGAAAACTTTATTGTATATCTAGCTAGTTCTCAGGGTATCTTCATGAGAGTACAGAAGAAGCATCTGACACCAAATCTTATTCCATTCTTAATATACTATTTCTTAGATAGTCGTCTTCTAGCACTATGGTTGTGGTTATATTTTCTTCATATCCCTTAGTCTATGGAAGCTATATTTTCATAGGGTTAGATGTTACTTAAACAATAAGATCTGTTTCTAAATTTTATCTAAATAGACATCCTGTAAATAAAACTCATATGAACTTTATGATGCTCACTCATGCTCATTTAAAATTATGTACTATCTTGATTTACAAGTTTCATAGATACAGGTATTTCTTGTTTATGACTTTGTTTATTATGAAGTGACAATTGAAATGGTCATGGTTTAGAAGTTCAGATTTTTATTGGGGTGTTTATCAAATGAGATATAAAGAATGTTGCCATGCCCACAGAGGCTTAAGTGCAGTGTTTTTCAACTGGTGGTGTGATTCACTGATAGTTAATGAGAACAATTTAATTTCAATGATGATTTTAAAAAACTAAATAGAAGAGAATACAACTAGTTAGAATGTGTTGCACATGTGAAGAATAAGTATTTTAGACCTTTGGTTACAACAGATAGTGTATGTGGTGCACTGTAACATTTTTATTGGGGGTCGGCAGGGCGGGGTGGGGGTTGGAATCATCCAGGTTTGAATTCCAGCCACTAATGCCACTATCACCAGCTTGTTACTCAGTCTTCAGTTTTCTCATTTGTAAAATGGGAATGGATAATGATACTACCTATATCATAAGGTGGTTGTGAGGATAAAAGAAATGATACATGTAAAGTGTTTCAAATAGTGCCTTTAAGCTAGTTAGCTTAAAACATGTTGACTATTAATTAATAGGATTCTTTGGTATTTTATTTTTATACTTAAAGAGTTGTTGTATGTGCATACTGAACTTGTGAAATGTTGATTAGGACTAAACTGCTCTTCATGTATGTATACCCAAATAATAAAAGAACAAACAAAAATGCGAAGAAATGGTAATAACTATTTTCCTTATTTTCTCTAAATATTTTATTATATATTCCTAATGTTTTTCAAACATCATACAATCATTATTAAAGCTAAGACAATTAACAGTAATTTTGTATTATCATCAAATACCCAGTGCATATGCAGTTTCCCTTCTCAGAAATATCCCCTTACAGTTGGTTTGTTTGAGTCAGTATCCAAAGTCCATACATTATATTTGGTTGATTTGTCTCTTAAGACTTTTAATGATACTAATTCCCTCTTCTTTTTCTTTTTTTTAACTTTTATTTTTAAGAAATTTTAGATTTACAGAAAAGTTACAAAAAATAGTACAGAGTTCCCATTCACCCTTCACCCATCTTCCCCTAATGTTCCCATCTCGCACAACCATGGTACAATTATCAAAACTAAGGAATTAACATTGGCGTAATACTATTACCTACATTACAGACTTTATTAGAATTTCACAAGTTTTCCCGCTAATGTCCTTTTTCTATTTTAGGATGCAATCCAGGATACCATATTACATTTAGTTGTCATATTTCGATAGCCTCCCCTGACTCTGTGGCAGTTCTTCAATCTTTCCTTGTTTTTAATGGCTTTGAGACTTTTTAATCAGTTTTGTGGAATTCCTCTTAATTTGGGTTTGCCTAATGTTTTCTCATGATTAAAGTTATGCATTTTTGGCAAGAATATTACAATGGCAAGAATATTACAAAAGTGATGTGCCAATTCTCAGTGGATCATACCAGGGGCTACATGATATCAATATGTATCATTTTTGGTAATGTTACCATTTATTACTTAGTTAAGGTGATATCTGTTGGGTTCTCCACTATAAATTTACTATTTTTCCTTTGTAATTAATATTTTTAGGAGATACTTTGATACTATATAAGTATTCTCTTTCTCTTCAAACTTTAACTCATTAATTTAAGCTTCATTATTAATTTTTTAAGGGCTAATAGGGAGTCGTCACTGTTACTTCTCTGTAAATAAATTATTAATAAACTTAAACCTCCAATATGCATTGAATTGAGAAATGACAATTATAAATAAAATAAATTCAAACACTAGCTAAAATTTACATAAGTATAATATGTCATCATAGATGTTGCTGACTTCTAACCTTTACTTTTGGATAATGTTTCTATGAATTTATTCTATAAAAGATGTAAATGAAAATGTGAATAGTTTAAACCAACAAGTAAAAGACTTTAACACTGTTTTATAACAGCTTCTAAAATAATTTCTTTTTTTATAATATTGGCAAGAAGCAAGTAATATGCCTATTTAATGTTTTAAAAATTATTTAGCATATATATCTTTAATATCTACATATGCTTAAAATTCCCCCAAAGTACTTGTAAATATGATAAAACATGAAGTTGATAACACTTCATTGGAAGTAAAAGAAATTTTAGTTGTTAAAGCTACAGAAAATATTAGCTGTCTAATGTTTCCTCAAATCCAGAAGCTAAGCACTTTTATGGTGATGTAGAGGGGACAAGCATTAGTGGGGATAAGAAATTCTGCATTATTGAAAATTTTTCAGTACCTCTGATATTTTGCACTATTCTTAACCTTCTTTCACCTCTTCTTGCCTTTAATATGGAGTTAAGAAAACTCCAAAATAGTCTAAAGTACCACCCTTTGGAAAAAGTAGGAGATAAATTAATTTTTTCTTTTCTTTTTTTAATTCAGATAATGAAACCGCTGTTTATACATTAATGCCAATGGTTATGGCTGATCAACATCGGTAAGTGCCGTTTTCACAAATTTATACTTTTTGGTAAGTGTAAATTTACTTAAATGTTGTGTGTACACATACACACACATGCAGTTTGAACCATAGATGTTATCCTGGGGCAAGTTTTTAAATATCTGTTATAATTTTCCATTTGTGAATTAAGAAACAAGATTTTTCTAAGATCCATGTCAGTTGTGAAATTCTATGGTAAGAGATTTTCTAAACGAGTAGTCCAATATTAAGTCAGGTATTTGGTTAGTCACATAAGATACAGCCATCTGACTGGGATGAGGTAGCCAGCCATCAGGTAATTTGGTGTAATGAGAAGAAAGTGAAGAGAAACTATGTTTTGAAACAAATTTTAAATATAAATGATTTTTTGCTTTAAACTTCCTGTTTGATAGAATTAAAATATGTTTTTTGTCTCTGATTTTTCTTAATTTGGCCAAAATTAATATAGATGAGCTCCACTTTTTGCAAGGGGAGAGGCCAGCCCTCCTCTAGGTTTCTTAAGAATCTAAGGGGAACTGAAGGCAACTTAGATGTCTTCAGAGTAGATGACATAGATCACAGATTAAGTAACCTTCAGCACTAGTTTATAGGTCAGGGCAGTTGGTGTTTGGGTGATACTGTGCTGCCTTCCATGCTGTACTTAGGGAGTGGTACCTTGTTTTTTTTTTTTGGTTTATGTGGGATGGAATCTTTTGAGTAATTGTTAAAGAGCTGTTAACTTTAGCTATTATGTTCTTTTCAAACTTTTTAAAAAAACATATCAACTTATTTAATTTTCTTTTGGCATAGGTCTGTTTCTGAGCTACTATCAAATTCTAAGTTTGATGTTAATTATGCGTTTGGACGTGTGAAAAGAAGCTTGCTTCACATTGCAGCAAAGTAAGTCTAAAGATTTTAAGTTAAAGTCTGTTCTAGAGTAATGGTCAGGAAACTTTGAATCAATGTTGGCCTACAGTAATTATGGAAAGATATGAGGACAGTTGAGTGGTTATCTGTTTAGGAAATAGTGTGCAAAGCTTATATTCTTTCTCTAAATAAATTGTTAACCTTGGGATTGGACTCAAGTCTCATATCTACTGTCTTAGCTTGTACTAGATAAAATCAGTAGGTTAGGCATGGGAATTGTCTTTCCTGGATGTATTTAAATTCACTAAAATTTTTCTTTTATCCAACCAATATGAGATTTTATATACTAACTACGCATGAGGTCATTGACTTTATATTTTAACAAATATATTATTTGTGACAGAAGTTAATCAAATTTTAGGTTAATGTGCATCTCAAAAATAATGTGCTTTATAGAGCATTTTGTTTTTTAATTAAGCTATGTCAACTTAGGCTGTTTATTGAATGCTTCTCAGCTGTTTTTAATATTGTTTTAGTTGTGGATCGGTGGAATGCTTGGTTCTGCTATTAAAGAAAGGAGCAAACCCTAACTATCAAGATATTTCAGGCTGTACACCCCTTCATTTGGCAGCTAGAAATGGGTAAATATTTTGTTTTCTTAAGTAGGTTAAGTTGTATATCAGTATTCAGGGCACTTTACCTTGATTTGGTGATATTTGTTTCACCCTGTATTTGCCTTGAGAAGAGGGTCTTGGGTCATTATATTCCATTTTTTGCCCCTCTTTAATCCCCCTCCCCCCCCACTTCCACCCCTGGCCTATGGATATTGCCATTTCCCCTTAAGAACTGGATTTCTGAAGGTGGGGTGTCTCCTCCCACACGCTCGTGGTGTGCACCTGGAGCCTGGCACACCCGGGGCCTGGCACACCCAGGGTATGGTCCGTGGCTCCACCTGGGATGCAAACTCAGGACCTTCTGCGTGTAAAGCAGATGTGCTAACCACTACATTATGGAGCCACCCCTATATTCCATTTTTAAATAACTGTTATAGCTAATAATTTGTTAAATTGTTTACTCATGTTTTTCTTCTTGAAAATATATTTGTTGAAGTTCATTTTTACTTGAATTATAATGACATTTTATTTTCTGAAAAGCATAATTTTTAACCTTTTTATTTGGGTCTTTTTTCCTGCTAATCTTTTGCCACATCTAACTCCATGACTTAGTTTCCACATTACTTGTTTAGTTAATTTTATTACTAGAATTAAAGCCAAGAGTAGATATATTACACCCAGTTTGTTTATAGTGATTATTTGAGAATGAGCTGTACTAGAGTAAGCTTTCTAGATAAGGGTTGCTTACTCTTTTCAGTTCTAAAACTAGTTTTCATTTTAATTATGACAAAAAAAGTTTACTTGATAATGCACTTATTAGCCCTCCTTTTAATTTTTTTTAAATTAAAATTATTGAGGTAACATTGGTTAATAAGACCGTATAGGTTTCAAGTGTACAATTCAATAATACCTTATCTGTATATTGTATTGTGTGTTCACCACCCAAAGTTAAATTTCCTTCTGTCACCATATATTTGACCCCCTTTACCCTTATCTACCTCCTGCTTTTCCCGGTAACCACTAATCTGATGTCGATGTCGATGTCTATGTCTATGAGTCTCTGTTTGTCATGTTTGTTTGTTGCTTTTAGGTTTATATCCCATATATAAGTGAAATCATATGGTTCTCAACTTTTTCTCTCTGACTTATTTTACTTAGCATGATAATCTCAAGATCCATCCATGTTGTTGCAAATGGCAGTATTTTATCTTTTCTTATGGCTGAGTAATATTCCATTGTATGTATGTACCACATCTTCTCTTTCTAGTCATCTAACATTCAGGACACTGAATGTTTCTAGTCATCAAACATTCAGGACACTGAATGTTTCTATGTCTTAGCTACTGTGAATAAAGCCGCTATGAACATCGGAGTGCATATATCTTTGCGGATAAATGTTTTCAGTTTTTTTCAGTAAATTCCCAGAAGAGGGATTCCTGGGTCACATGGTAATTCTATTATTTTTTGAGGAACCTCCATACTGTTTTTTGTAGTGGCTGTACCAATTTACATTCCCACCAGAAGTGTATAAGGGTTTCTTTTTCTCCACAACCTCTGCAAACTTGTTATTGTCCTGTTTATGAGTCATTCTGACAGGTATGAGGTAGTATCTCATTGTGGTTTTGTTTTGCATTTTCTTCATAGCTAGTGATGCTGAGCATCTTTTCATATGTTCATTGGCAATTTGTATGTCTTCTTGGGAGAAGTGTCTGTTCAGGTCCTCTGCCCATTTTTTAATTGGATTATTTGTTTTAATTGTTGAGTTGTATGAGTTCTTTGTATATTTTGGATATTAGGCCCTTACTGGAGGCATTGTTTGCAAGTAACTCCTCCCATTTGGATGGTTGCCTCTTTGCCTTGTTGATGGTTTCTTTTGTTGTGCAGAAGCTTTTTAGTTTGATATAGTCCCATTCATTAATTTTTGCTATTACTTCCCTTCCTTTTGAGGTCACATTCATGAAATCTTTTCTAAAACCAAGGTCCATGAGTTTATAACTATGTTTTCTTCTATGCAATTTATTGTTTCAGGTCTTACATTCAGGTCTTTGATTCATTTTGAGTTAATTTTGATGTATGGTGACAGATAGTAGTCTAGTTTCATTCTTTGGCATGTGGCTTTCCAGTTTTCCCAGCACCATTTATTGAAGAGGCTTTTCTTTCTCCACTGTGTGTTTTTGGCTCTTTTGTTGAAAATTATTTGCCCAAATGTATGGGGGTTTATTTTTGGACTCTCAGTTCTGTTCCATTGGTCTGTGTGTCTGTTTTTCTGCCAGTATCATTGTGTTGCTTATCATCGCTTTGTAAAATAATTTGAGATCAGGCAGAGTGATACCACTAGCCTCATTCTTTTTCCTTGGGATAGTATTGGTTATTTTGTGCTTCTATACAAATATTTTTATTTGGTTTTATTTCTTTAAAAACTGCTGTTGAGATTTTGATGGAGATTGCATTAATTTTTTTTATCAAATAAACTTTTTCTTATAAAAGTAGTATTTCCAAAATGTGAGTGTATTTTTACGTTTTCTTGATAACTCCGATCATCATTATAAACACCATGATATTATTGTGTACCGTTTTAAATTCTACTACATTTGTTATGGGTTTCTCTCCTTTTTTGTCAAGAATTTCAGATGTCACATCTCTGTATCTTCCTCTACCATTGTTTTCATATCTTAAAATTCTGTTGGACTGAAAAATCAGACCAAAATGGTTGGAATGACATTTAAAATGAAAAGAAGTTTTTGAGTCAGGGCTTGACAATCTTTTAAACATCTTTGAATGCTATAAAATTTCTCTATGAAAGTATATCTCTATGTGTCTCTTCTTTTGATTACTCTTGAAAATATTTTTGTTTTCTATTTTGGACTGGGATTCTAGGTAGATCAGACAGCTGCCTAAGTGAGATGGTGTTAAAATTGTCTGTTGCATCAATCTGAGCCCACATTTTTGCGTGCAAGGATTAAAGTGAAACCACAAAGAATCATAGTGATGTCTAGCTTGGACAGGGAAAGTCTTAATCCTTTTACCCTAGCTGGTCTGACCCATTTCCTGATGTTGCATGTGAACCAGTGTAGTTGACCACTGTTCTAATAGGTTATAGTGTGCTGATTAAACAATTGTTTTATAATAATTGGCCACATTAGATATGTTGTAGGGCGTTACACCCAAGTTCGTCATAGAGTAAATCATTCATTTCCTTGCCGAATTAACCTCAGGTTTAGATACATTATCCCAGGTATTGGTGGGATAATGACAAAGCTCTTTCGAAAAGTTACATATAGAAAAATATCTCAGTACTCTTGTTTCAACAACTGTAAATGAAAGGACAGATTGGTGCACAGCAGGGATAAAATGTTTCTGCCATTGTAGTAGGAAGACTTAGTCATTGGAGACTGTCACTTCTCTCCCACCCCCAGCTTTGTTGAGGTATAATTGACAAATTAAATAGTAAGCTATTTAACATGTATATTGTAGTGATTTGATATATCTATACATTGTGAAAGGATTCCTCCCATCTAGTTAATGAACACATCCATTACCATCACCTTATACATTTATTATTATTTTTTTTTTGTGAGAACACTTAAGTTGGAGGCCATTACATTTTAAAGATGAAGAAATATAAGAGAGTTTGCATGATTCACATGCAAGTCAGTGAGGAGAAAAGGAATAAGGAGTTCGCAATGCTAGCATAACATCAGTTTGGATGCCTTTCAGTTCTTAACTGTTTTGCTTTTTATTATTTATTGAATGTGTGCCTCGTACAACTTAGAGTTGTTCAATGAATATTTGCTTTTGGTGTTTTCAGAAATTTCTCTATGAGTTTAAATTTGTGTAGACTGAAACATAGTCATAGAGGAATTTTGCCACTTTTGCTGGTCCATCTGTTTTTTGGGATTGGTTTTTTATTTTGTTCCCTCAGCTATCGTTTTCAGATGGCCTTAGCATCTATCTCTCTTTACGCATTAGTGCTCGATGCATTAGTACTGAATTGCTCTCCTTTTTGTAGAAGACCCATTAAGCTTCCACTGAGCACTTAGATGATTGGTCCCTGTGTTATTTGGGTTACCATAAGCTTCCTAAAATTGTTGCAGCATCAGGGCAGGAAAATAGTTGCTTCCTGTACAGGAGGATTCATCATTGCTCACGCTCACAATGGTATGAGAATGTTAAAAGGGAAGACTTCAAAATTATTGTGTATCCTTAGGTTTCATATCGGTCAGATTTGAAACATGATTTTTTTCTTTATTTTTTGGGCTAGATTGTGAACGCATAAAAGGCAGACCCCATGTGTTAGTATTTTAGGTCCAATTTTTAGCAAAACAGGTGCTCACTTAGTGAGTTGTTTTGACTTAAATTCAGGTTCTAGAAAGTAGCAATAATGATTGTTAAGAAAAAGAGGATGTATGTCTCTCATATTGCCCTGTACCTTTTGCAGTTCATTTTTGAGAGGGGAGAACATTATGGATTGCTGCTTTTCTTCATTAGCCTCTTCCCTAACCATTTCTTTGGGACTATTTCACTGGCCTGTTTCCACCTAAATGTTTTGCAATTAGGCCAGTGGTGCACAACAGGCTTCCGATAGGTTTTAGAAATGCAGCAATACGTATATAGGCGCCTGTCCATGGGCGTACATACACACATTTTAAACAGTGTATTTTAATAGGACTCTCTGGTCTGTCCTCTCACAATTATTGAAGATTTATTTTCTAAGGTTTTTGTAACAGTGGTAGATGAAAGAACTTTGTAAATGTTTGAGTATAAGTTTACTCAGAGCTTTATTTTCTTCCATTTCTTTGATTATAATGCTTTTAAATGACATTTAACTTCATTTCAGATATGAAAATCAAAGCAAGAAATTTGTTTAAAAGATTTATTCAGTCGATAAAATTTTTAGCTATTGATTTATAAGATTGAGAATTAATAGTTTTATTGAGAGTGCTTAACTATACTTAGCACTGAGTTAAAGAAATATATAATCCATGCCATGAAGAAATTTATCTAATTGAGTAAATAGTAATATATACATATGTACCATATATGCTAAATACTCTCTATATACTATGTACTATGTCTGTAGATACTGTTCTCAAGTATATTATACTAATGTATATATACATATTATATTAGTGTGTGTATATATACTGATACTGTGTATACATAATATATACACCGTATTGTATAACATACTATATATGATATACTACTACACACACTATTTTGTATTATTTATATATAAGTACTCAACTGGATCATAAACTTTTATGCCATGGATTGTATAATATTTCTTTAATCAAAGAATATATGTATAAAGGATAGTATACATATATATATATATATATATATATACACACACATATAGCTTAAACGAAAGCAATATATATACACACATATACACACACACATATTGTATGTATTACTTTGTTTCCACATACATTTTCATTTTATTTAATGAAGGGGAAATTGAGATGAATATTGAATAGCGACCAGTAATATATCAGGCTAAGAAGAAATATTGTGAGCAAAATGAAATGGGTGGGCAATTCAAAAAGAAGTAAAAGACTTGAATAGAATAGACATTTCTCCAAAGAAGATATAAAAATGGCCACTAAGAACATATCATTAAGGAAATGCAAATCAAAATGATGATGAGATACCACTTCACACTCATTAGTATAGCTATCAAAAAAAAAACCAAAACAGGTGTTAGTGAATATGTAGAGAAATTGGAACCCTTGTGCACTGTTGATGGGAATGTAAGATGGTACAGATGCATTGAAAAACAGTTTGGTGGTTCTTCAGCAAATTAAAAATAGAATTACCATATGATCTAACAATTCCACTTCTGGGTATATACTCAGTAAAATTGAAAGCAGGGTCTTGAAGAAATATTTGTATACCCATGTTCATAGCAACATTATTCACAATAGCTTAAACGAAAGCAATCTGTGTCCATTGATGGGCGGATAAGCCAAATGTGGTATATACATATAGTAGAATATTATTCAGCATTATAAAGGAAGGAAATGCTAACTTATGTTACAACATGGATGAACTTCGAGGGTATTATGCTAAGTGAAATAAACCAGTCACAAAAGGAAAAACAACTGTGTGATTCCACTTTTATGAAGTACTTAGATAAGCCCAAATTGTAGAGACAGAAAATAGCATGGTGTTTGCCAGGGGCTACAGGGAGAGGAAATGGGGGTTATTGTTTAATGGGTTTCAGTTTTGCAAGGAAAAAAGTTCTCAAGAGGGATGATGGTGATGGTTTCACAACAATATGAACATACTCAGTACCACTGAACTGTACACTTAAAAATAGTTAAGATGATAAATTTTATGTGTATTTTACCACAGTAAAAATAATAAAAAAAAAATGAAGAAGGTAGAGGGACACATACATGCATTTTGTTAATTTTGTGGTTGTTTTTTATAATTCATCTTAGTATTAACTTTTAAATATTTTGTAACCAAGAATATAGGATACAGCATTGAAATATCCTTTTTGCTATATGCAAAAGTCCATTAGACTAATACTGTCTTGTATTTCTAATGAAGATTACTATTCCAAATATTCAGTCAACACTAGAAATTTCTCAGCATTTGAGTGATGAATTTGTTCCAGTGACATGAAAATCTCATTGTTCTTTTCCTTTTCTATCTTTTGTTCATAGAAATAATTTTGTATTTTATTTCAAATTTTATAGTGTTTATTTAAATATTACAGATATAGATTGATACTTGTATCACCTAATGTTGAGTGTAATTACTGTTTCAGTAAAATAATTGTCATTTGTTTATTTTTCTAGTATCAGTTATTTGTGACTGTCTCTCTTTTCAGGCAGAAGAAGTGCATGAGTAAATTATTAGAATACAGTGCTGATGTCAACATTTGTAATAATGAAGGCCTTACAGCAGTAAGTGCTAAGAATTTTATGTGAAATCTTTAAAATACTTTTTAGAAAATAATATTAAAGGGGATGGTAATGCAAAGTGTAGTACAAGTGTTTCTGCAAGTTATTTGTGGTAATTAAGATATAGAATGATTTGAGATATAGTCTTCAGCAGTGTTTATTAAGAGAAGTTATGGTTCACCAAGTTTCTTTTTTTTACATTTTTAAGTATATGACTTTTCATTTGTTTTAAAGTCTTATTTTCCTAGCTTTTGCACTGACTTTCAAGGGACTTTTTAGGAGCATCTTTGCTAAGGTGTCATTATAGGAGAGCTGTTTTTCATTATATCTTCTTAAATTCTTTTAATGTGTACATTGTAAAAAAAAAAGTATCAGAAGGCATGATCATGCCACCTGTATTCCTTGTGCTCAGTGATAATCACTGTTAATATATTGGCCTAATATCCTTTCAAACTTGTTTTGTCTTACTTAGCCTAGTGTTTTTATTCATTTTTGTCATGTCACTTTATTTTCAAAAATAAGTTGTTATATTTTTGATCCACATAGGTATTATAGAGAGGTGGTATGGGGTGTTTCTGAGAAGATTATTGAAATCCAAAAATTTTAATCAGATTGTCATTATTTAATGTAGCATTATTTGTTTTAGAAGTAGAGATAAAATAGAATTATATGATTATTGGAAGTTGTTTTGAAGTTGTGACAGAAGATGTTAAGTTTTATTTATTAAATTTTACCTTCTTATACGTGAGATGATGTATTAATTAACTGGATGGTTATATTAAATTATCACATAGCATACTTTAAGTATTTTACAATTTTACATGTCGGTTATATTTTAATAAAGCTGAAAAAATTTTTTGCCCCCTTTGGTAGTATTTGTAGGTTTTGAATATTTTAATTTGTGAATAAAGAAGAATATTGAGTATTTGCAAGTTTTTAAGACCTTTCTGATTAAAAAAATTTTGGATGGGAGTGGGGTTTAGGGAAGGTTGCACATTAAAAAAAACAGCTTCCCTGAGATTTGAATTATTCTGTGACTGACTTATTAAAAAATAAGCTCAATCATGATTATATGGAATCCATAATTCCTTTGATAATTCAGATATTGTTATATATTAACAATATAACACCATCTAGTCTGTAAAGAAAAACTGTATTTTGAATATCTACAGAATGCCTAGTGATATGGTAGGTACCACAGAGGAGGTATAAAACTTTGGAATGGATATAGATCTGTCCTTAGGTCACTGTCTAGTATAAGCAAGATAAGATGTCCAGTTTTAATATTATCTGTTTAATCACATAAGTTTTTATCTGCTAATTTCTCCCACCCCTTTCTTCTACTTCTGAACTTTAAGAGAAGTGGAATAGAAAATTTGTAAAAATTAAAAAAAAAAAAAAAGACTCATGCACTCATGCATATATTTAAAGAGACATTTGATTCTATAAGGCTTGTTATAGAAAAGCAGTCTCTACTCTTTCTGCCTTGGATCAACTACCATGTTCTCTCCTGTGGCCCTGATTGGTGTGGCCCTGATTGGTGTGGCGTGCCACCTCCTCGTGGAAACTGTTTTGGCCGCCAAACATATTTCTGCCTAGTCCCAGACCACCATGGTGAAAATAATTCAGCAGTTGGGCTCATTAACCATGTCAACTGAAGGAAGCTGGGATGGTGAAAATGTGCTGCTGCAGAACTGAATAGTTGCTACCATATATTTTGGGGAGTAAAGCAAAGGGCTCATGAGATGGAAGAAACCTTCAGTGGGAAGCCAAGAGTCCCAGGGTATTTTTACAAAGGGAGAGAATTGTTGACTGTGTGCTTTCTAGGCTGGTCACCCTCACAAAAGACTCCTCATGTTTCTTCATTTGTTCTTTAAACAAGAATTTACTAGAATATCTACTATGTGCCAGATCCTGAAGATTTTCTTTTTTCAAAAAGTTTTCTAACTTTATATTTTACATCTAAGTCTACGATCAATTTTGAACTAATATTTGTATAACATATGACAAGTCAAGGTTCATTTTTTTTTGCTTACGAAGTCCAATTACTCTAGCATTGTTTGTTGAAAAGGCTGTTTGTCCTGCATGAAATTGGGTTTGCATCAGTCTCAAAAATCTGTTGGGCATGTTTGTATGGACTTATTTCTGGGTCTCAGTTCTGTTCCGTTGATTTATATATCTGTCCCCTTGCCAATACCACACTGTCTTGATTATTGTAGCTATATAGTAAGCCTTAATATCAGCTAAAGTAATTTTTTGCACTTTATTTTTCTTCGTAAGATTGCGTTAGCTATTCTGGTTCCTTTGCCTTTCCATATAAATTTTAGAATAAACTTGTCTATGACAAAAAACCTTCCTGGGATTTTTATTGGACTACATTAAACCTAACATCAATTTTGAGAGAATTGACATCGTTATTATGTTGATGTTCCATCTATAAGCACAGTATGTCTCTCCATTGATTTAGGTATTAGATCTTTTTATCATCAGCATTCTGTACTGTTCAACATGCAGGTCTTGTGCATGTATTAACTGTATAGCTAAGTAATTTTCTTTGGAGCAATTGTAAATGGTATTATGTTTTTAATTTTGGTTTTTGCATGCTCACTGATAGTATGTAGAAATGTGATTGTTTTTGTGTGTTGGTCATGTATCTTGAGACCTTGCTGAACTCACTAGTTCTAGGAATCTTTTGTAGATTCCTTGGGATTTTTTGTCATCTGCAAATAGAGATTTATTTTTTCCTTTCTAATCGCTATGTCTTCTATTTGTTTCTTGCCTTATTGCAGCTTAAATATTGTTTTCAAGTTTTCTCAGTATTAATTCATTACCAAACTTTCCCTGAGTTTTGTAAATATTCCTCATAATATGTATTCAATACCTTTCATCTCTGATTAGTTTTGAAGGATTCTCTCCTGAAGACCTCTAAGCCAGATTGGTTGATTTCTAAGCCTGCTTCACAGTGGTTTGGAATGTTTCTTCACCATCATCCTGGAGATTCCTTTTGCCTTTCTCTCGTTTTCGGTTCTTCGTTAAATAGTTGCCTTCCCTGATAACTATTCTGTTACTTTGCTGGAGCACATTTTCTAGTAGTTAACTGGGAAAGAGTGCATGGGAGGTAAATTTGTTGATATTTTGCTTGACTGCATATTACTTGAGTCTTTCAGTCTGTCTGGTTATGTACTAGATAATTAAGCTGACAATAAAATTCTAGGCTGGACATTGTTTTCCCTTAAAATTTTTGAAGTATTCCTTTGTTGTCTTCTGGCTTTCAGTTTTGAAATTTAGTGCCATTTTGATTGATTTTTTATGAAACTTGTTTGTTTTTTCTCTGCAGAAACTTAAAGAATTTACTTTGTCCTTAGAGTTCTAAATTTCACGATTTTATATCTTGATTTGGATTGATTTTATTCATTTGGCTGGTTAATACTGAGATTCAGTCAACCTGGAAACTCATGTAATGGGAGCTCAAGAGAAGTTGTCATAAATTATTTCTTTGATGATTTCCATTCGTCTGTTTTCCCTGCTCTCTCCTTTTGAATTCCTATTACTTGAATATTGGACTTCTTTGGGCTAGCCTTTTAATTTTCTTACCTTTTCTCATATTTTTCCATTTCTTCGTCTTTTTGTCCTTTTTGGGAGACATTCTCAATACTGTCTTCTAATCTTCATTTGAGTTTGCATGTCTAGTCATGGTGTTAATTTCTGAGAGCTTTTTCCTTTTTTGGGGGAACTGCTTTTTGTTTTTCTTTAAATAGTACCTCTTTTCCTTTTCTTGTTTCAAGGATGTGGTTGTCCGTATGTTCTCTCTCTGAAATTATTAAAGATAGGGTTTTTTTAAAGTTTTCTTCTTGGATATTCATGATTCCTTTTCTCCTCTACTTTTCGCTTGTTTTTTTTTTTTTTTTTTTGTCTTTCTGATTAGATGTATTTGTCAAATGTTTGGTGGAACAGGAAAAAGCTGTTTGAATGCGTGAGGTTTGTTCACTGTTTAGTGTAGAGCATTTACCTTTAGGAGCCTTTTTGATGTCAGTTTCTTTAGGCATTTACTCTTGAGCTGGTTATATTCCTCAGAGAAAGCTCTTCTAACTACCAGGAGGATGTTAGCATCTGGATCCTGCGTAGAAGAGAATGCTTTGAGATTTCAATATTCAGTGTAAACTTGCCCTTCATCTCCCTTTTTCGGTGTGATAGTCTTGCTTAAATGTGCCTAGTGTCTCTTATCTAGGCATCTTTTTTTTCAAGCTTCTTGTATTCTGTCAGATTGGAGAGTGGCATTTACTGGCCATGCAGAGTTGGGAGGGGATGGGGATCTAAGGGTCTAAATCTTATGAAATAAACTTTCAACTGCTCTGTCTTTAGTCCTGCATTTGTCCGTGCTTCAAGTGGTGCAGGGTGATTACTACTGATACTTAAGCATAGTCCAGAGTTTTAACATCGATTATCTTCTAGCAGACTTACAGGTGTTTTATATTTTTTAATCCTCCCTACATATTTTATTTATACATGAAACATGTATTACTTGTAAAATATAGGAAGTAAATAATATGATGCCTAATGAATTAATTACTTTTTAATTTATGTTTGCTTCTGGGGAAGGAAAAATATCCAGTACCTTTTCTCTAGAGATAAGCTGTGCATGGAGCCCAGATCATGTAAGAAGCAAAGTCTTTAGTGATTCTAAGTTTAACTGCTTTGAGCCACTAAGTGCTTGATTTTGAAATACATGGTAGTGTAACCTACATCTTGACACATATTTTTCCCTGTATAAAAATATAGGAAAAAAATATAGGCTTAAATTTTAATTTTAGTCTGTAGTGTGCATAGCATGCTCACAGTTGAGAAATAATAGCATTATTTATCTCCTGTTTTTATATGAAACACTCTTGCATAAATGTTAAGTAACTAAATGGCTGCACAGATACACTGGCTGGCTGTGAATGGGAGGACAGAACTACTCCATGACCTTGTACAGCACGTCAGTGACGTCGATGTTGAGGACGCGATGGGGCAGACAGCGCTGCATGTGGCCTGCCAGAATGGTCACAAGACGGTAAATTCGACTGTGAGAACTTTAAGTTGCATGTGTTTATTTTTGAAAACTTTGAATCCATGAAGTTTTTCATTGTGCATAATTGGGAACGTGAAGCAACATAGCAAAATCTTATAACATTTTCTACATGATACAGACTTCTGATTAACATATTTTACATGGTTAAAGGAATAGAAAATAGGCTTTTAAATCTGTTTAAAATATTAGTAATTTGGATTTCAATTTTGTTTCTGACTCATAGATTTTAATAGCTGAATGTATTAAAATTTTAAATGTATGTTCACATACAATTTTAATAATTATGTTTATTCACTTCTCAGTTTTATCAACTAAATTTTTCATATTTTGTTCTATTAAGTCTCAGTTAATGGGATTAGATAGTAAAGAAAGTGATCACTGACATTGCTTAACTAGTTCAGCTTGGGTTATCCTATCTGTCTGCTGTCTTGGAATAAGATTCAAGGACTAGAGTGGCTGTTGTTTTCTTTCTGACTTTAAATTTCTAAAATCATGCATTTGTTTTATAGCAATACCTTCCTGTTATTCCTATGTGCAAACATTTGGCTTTTAAAATTGCTGTTTTTTTCCTCTCTCATTAGCAGACTTTCTTTGCTGCTTTATATAAAGGTTGTTAGCTTAAGATTTTAGATGCGTATTTGCTTTGCTATAATTTCCCATCCTGGTTACTTTCAGGTTTTTTTTAGTATTTAATATTATTAATAATAGAATATTAATTATTTGCTAACAATAACAACAAAAACCAACCCAAAACAAAAAATCACCAACAGCTACAAAAGTTGTTTGTTTATATTTATTTTTTTGTACATTGTATGAGCATTCTCTTTTTGTTAGGAAAACTCCTGGTAGAATTCTGATTTCTATCTCTGCAAACACTTTTTTCCTAACCTGGGTTCAGGATGTAGGATCCTATATGTTTAGATGCTTTATTATAACTTCAGTTCAGAGAATATTTCACTTCTTAAAGTAGTGAGGCCAAGGTTGACATTGTCTTATTTTTAATCAGAGTTTGATAAAAAGAAGGATATAGAATTTTTTTTTTTTTTCTTTCCTGGAATTTCTTCTGAACAGCAGTGTTCATATTTACTTTTTTGTCTTCTGTCATCTAAAAATTAACCCATTGTTTTCAAGGAGTATCTCTTCTCACTAGTTTCTAGTTTCTCAGAGGTAACACTATTAAATTAAAATAAACAAATTAATTAAAACATATTCTCTATGGAAAAAAAAATTTATCTGAATTGTCTTAATCTTAAATGGCCCAGGTTTTTAAGCCACTCTTGCATATTTAAAATTAGTCCTGCTGGTTGCTCTCATAGGACAGAAAAGCACTTACTTTAATATAAACACTGTTTAACAGGTAAGTGGAATATCATTTAATAAGATTACAACAAACCCTACTAGGAACTTGTGTAGGAAAAGACAAGTTCAGATTAGAAATGATCTACAAAAGCTAATTTTAGCTCTCTTGAGTCAATGAAGAAGCAAGAATTAATACCAAAACCTTGGCTCAGAACATATGCATTACAGGCTGCATTAGAAATTTAGAATTTCCTTCTGAAGTTATTGAAGAGTAGTTAGTATAAATATAATATACTCCATATGGTTTGCAACCTAAAGCAGGTGTGGTAAAGTAAGGGAGAATTCCTCATAGTCAAATGCCTTTGAAGAATTGTATTCTCAGAAGATTTATAGGGAGCCTGATTTCACTGTGGTGATGAGTTTCACAGGGTGAGATTTTGCAGATATAGTAGAGGAGGAAGTGTATAGAAAGCCATGTTAACTTGTGGTTGATTGTATTAATGAGAGATTCCATTCTGTCATAGTTGATCAATCATAATTATCTGCAAGGATCATATACAGATAATATTTAAAACTGTTTTCTGAATCACTGCATTCATCTTTAATCTTTCTTCAAATAGGACAAGAAGGAATCTTAAAAAATTAGTCTATCTCCTAGCCTCCAGGCTGAATATGTGTTGATAGTTGTGCTAATATTACCTATATCATAATTACTCATTTATTTTTGGGATGTATTCACATCTCAGGTATTGAGCATATCTTTTTATCCTGAGTTGGATGTGATTTACTGGACTAGGCAATATGATGAGTTACTACATAGGATAGGGATTATCGATTTTTTTGACACTTTGTATATCTTTCCATAAATTGAATACTGAATCTAAAATGCTGTGTTAGTTATCATAGTGACTTATTTTAGTGGCAAATGAAAATGGTGTTTTTGTTGTCTTAGAGTAACCAGCTCTTGCATAAATTCATTAAAAGTTAATTCAAAAGTTACATCCATCTAGAGATAGGTTTTAAGATTTGATTTTATTTTTATTTATTTAGTAGTTATTTTTCGGGGAGGCAACCCTTGGTCGACCTCACAGATTGTAAGGACCTTGTCAGCTTACAATCCCTTATTTTTTTTTATTTTTTACACCTACAGTACCTCGTCCTCCTAGGTGGTCTCCTATCTAAGTACTAATCAGGTCCGAGCCTACTTAGCTTCTGAGATCAAATGAGATTAGGCTTGTTCAGGGTAGCATGGTCATAGACTGATTTTGTTTTATTTTTAAGCTTAAAAGCTTGCATATTGACCATATATTTTTTTTTATAAAATGAAATATAAAACTTTAAAGAGGGGAAGCAACTCCATTTAAAAAAATTTTTAATAAAAGTGTATCACTTTTTGCAAATTGAAGAGGCAGTTATGATAAAGAAATCCTCTGAAATTTACCTTCTAATCTCATTTTAGTATAAATCTCAGGAGTGCATGAAAAGATTTTGAATAACTGCCTAAAAGCTCTAAAGCATTGTAGAATTTGTAATTGAATACTGTATTTTTGCTTTAATGACAAGAAATGCTTTTCAGATTTCTATTTTTTTGAAAAATAAATGATTTGAAAGATTCATTTTTGTCATAACTAAGAAATTAAGTAGTTTTTGCCAGTATCTCATATAGATGCATCTGTTTTGTTAGAGATAAACCAAGATAAAGGTCTCATCATACTCTTGTTGGAATGAAGTGGTTTGGGTAGTCGAAGAGTGCATTGTGACCTTTTTTTTGTCCTTGCAGCATAATGGCGTATGATTTTAAACTGCTTCTATTCCTATTTATAAATGATCAGATGAAAGAAATCATAACTCCTTAACATTGTAATTCTTCATAACTTTCCTATTATTAGCTGTACAATACAATACCAGAATTATTGTTTGTCTTTGGATATTGATTTTAACAAATCATTTCAGAGTTTGATTATTCACCTGGCTTATTATATAGTCTTTGACAAGTTTCTCTTCTTCTGCTCTTACCTACCACCTAAGGTATGTTTTGTCTATTGATTACATAATTAAAGAAAGTGTTATGAACACTTTGGAAGACTTAAGAGCAACCCTAGTGTTGGTACAGTTACTACCATTATTAATAATGGATGATGTGATTCTGCATGAGAATATAGAGAGCGCTGTTTGAATCCTTAATTCATTTACTTTTTGCAATAAGCTAGGCCCAGCATGTGTTGTTTGAGGTTTAATCTCATTTTTAGGAATAGTAAAACCTAATATTATTCTACATGGGTATAATCAATTCTGATCTTTTGGCCATGAATTGAACTTACTTTTTGGTAACTTTTTTTGGTCATTAGTTAAGGTTTATTAATGTGTTGAATTGCCACAAATGGTTGCTTACTGTTTTCCTGGATTAATTTGGATTTAGAAACCCTAGAGAACTGTCAAATGGTTAAGTTAGAGTACACAGCAGGATTAGTTTATGGACAAATTTCAGTTCATTTATAAAAGAAATTTTATTTTTATTAGAATAAACTTTGTGTTGCTAAATTTGTATAGCTGAATATGAAGCTTCACAAACATGTAAAATGATAGTTGAACCCTGCTTAGAGTAGATTTTAGCTCCTGAAACTTAAAAGCAGTTGTTTGACACTGTCATTATAGACTATCTTTGATAGAACTGACTGCATTTTTTACTGAAATTGTAGGCTTGTTAATTAAGCAACAGTGCTTACTCATATTCAGTCAGCTCTCTTGCTATCTTTAGCCAGCTTCCAAGCTTTTCATCCAGAAACAACCATGATTAATTAAAAGATTTTGTAAAAACATTAATTAGGTTCAGCCTTGAGGCACAAAGATATAGACTAACATTTTACAATGTATTTTTACATTCAAAGTAAGTTTATTTATTCTAAAGTTAGAATTTTTTTTGATCACTTTTGGTAAATGTGAGCAAATAATGGAAAGTTCTCTTTACTCTGATTTTTCTAACAACTGGGTAATATTGATTTTTTTGCTAGATATTACATAAGAGTTCAAAGTCTTAATAGATTTAGATAGATACATTTCTAGAGAAGACCTATATAAACCAATCACTGATTAGCGAGTTGGCCATTTTTCTTAGTGTATAAGTTAATTGTGCATTGCTATTAAGTCATGTCATCAGAATTTTTTTAATGTTCAGGAGTTTTTTTAAATTAAATTTATTGGGATAACTGGTTAATAATCAGAATTATTTTTAATAAAAGATAAAACAAAGATGTTTTCTTTTTCCTTTTTTTGTCGTTTGATCTTTTAGCAAATGATAATACAATAATCAGATTTTTCCTTGTAGTTTTAATGTTGAATATCTATTCAGTTTTACTTTGATCAGTGTTGACATTGATAAAGTAGAGCTGCTTTGGATTTCTTTGTAATGTATCAGTGTATTGGACACAGGTGGTCTTTGTTAGTCGCTGCCTTCAATTAAATGACTTTTGTGATTGACCCAAACATTAGCTTTGCACATTAGTTTTCTACTCAGGATATTATTTTATCACTTGAAAGGTCCTCAAGTCAGTGGAAATGTATTGTTTCTTCTAAAGGATTTCTTGAAGGCCATATGAAAATCCCGGTTCAATGCTTTTCCTGCAAGATTCCTTCCTCGCGGTTTCTTATTCTGTAAGGTGAAAGACCCCCATTGTAGATTATCTAGGAACAAGAGAATAGTTGTTTTTTTTTTTTTTATTAAGAGGAAGAGGGTTGGACAGGGATTTTGAATCATTGCTGTAACTCTAGCTTCTAGAGTAGTTCTTTGCACATAATAGACATTGAAATTTTTGTTGAAAGATGGAATCGACTAGTAAGATGCAGTATTGTTTTGACCATTTTTTTCTGTTGTTTTCCTTCCATTTCTGAGTATCACTTTTTTCTTTGTACCTTTAAGTGTGGTGTATATCGATAGTGCCAATTCTTATAAGAGGTCATTTCTGATTTGTTTGTATCTATTGCTGAAAATTTTTGCTTTTGAGAATTCTTAGGGATTTAAGAGTTGAATCCAGAAGTTATTCTCTTCAGTTATATTTTTGCCATATGCTTCTGCATAGTTTAAAATCTCCAAGTAGTATTGTTTCTTCAAGAACTTTTATGTTTTTATTTTACTTTAATAAATACTCAGTTTCATCCACCTGAGTTTTACTAGTTCCAAAGTTATTGTACTCTTTCTGTGCATATAAATAATTTTACATAGATTGGACAATTTTTTAAAATTGTGCTTTGTGTTCTCTGTGACTTGCTTGCTCTTTTTCTCATTATGCATTTTAATAGGTAATTGAATTCTACATTAGACTTTCTCCTGTTTCAGAACTTTTACAAAAAGAAATCTGCAAGCAAATTTTTCTTAATCACAAAGATTGTTGATTTTTCACTCTTTTCAGTATTGTAAGGGGATTTTTTATTCTTCACATTAAAATCCCTTTATGTATTTATCTTTACTCTGAGAGAAATAGATTTTTATTCCTGATTGTCTTTAGGCAACATTTTATCTACAAGTTACAAGTGAAACTATTGAAAAATTTTTAAAAATGTTTATATTAATGGATCTTAATTGGGATAATTTTGTTAAAACAGAAAAACAGATTTATAATAAAAAGAAAATGCCAGAATGAGCTATATCCACTTTCTTGTTTTTCTTTCTTAAGAACAAAGAATATTTCCTATATACAAAGATATGATTGTAAATCATGCTTTCTTGCTATAATTTTCCCCAGGTTTGTCCACCACTTTGTTGAAGAGAACAGTAGTGGAATATGTTAGTCTAATGGCTAAATTGTTTATATAATGTAAGCTTTACAGTGTAAATAAAAATAGAGAAGTAAAAAGTATATGGTTTAGAAATGCCATTATTTAAAAAAAAAAAATAGATGTCTAGGCATTTGAGTTTGACTCTCGAATAGTTATTTAATAAGGAATTATTAGATCAACTATGATTAATATAGCTTATGAAGATGTGCCAAATTAGCCATAATACATTTAGTAATCTGAATTCAGAAAAATTAGAATTCCTACTTTTTGATAAATAGTGTAGTGGTTATGAACATGGAGTTAGGTTTTAATCTCTGCTTCCCTGTATATTTATGTGTTAGAGTGCATATTATTTGACCTCTTTGAGATTCAGTTTCCTCCTTGTAAAAGTGGAGGGAATATTGACTTTCTCACAGGATGTATTCAATAAAATGATAAACGCTTATTATCACAGTGTCCAGGCACGTGTTAAGGTTATTCATATTATTATTTTACCATTTTATAGTTTTAACAACTATAATTTTTATGAATGCATACTATGTTAATAATTACTTTATTTCAGCTTCTCTCTGGATTTCTAGGTTTTAATTTCATATTAATACATATTTTTGATATATTTGCTTTCATTTCTCCTGAGAGAGAGTCTATTGTCTATAATTACTGTAACAGTGAACATTATTGCTGTTATCCATCTCTTATTTCGGGACCTAACAGACACAGCTTCTAGATCAAAAATGAAAAAGGGGAAAGTCGTGATAAAAAGGCTTAAATAGGCCTTAGCTTATAAAATAATGACCTAAATGCTTATTTTTCTTATATTTGAAAGCTGTACTTGACCACTTGAGCTCAGTTTAAAGGAATTATATAGCTAATAAAATTTTATTTAACAATATTTTTAATACATATTACACAGAATTTGGAATTCTTGGGATAGAAGTAAATTCAAGTAGCAGTACATTAATTCTATATCTTAAAATATTATATTTTTACCAAAATGTTTGTGATAAAAAATGATAGTCCTTAAACCACCATTCTTCTTTGTCAAGTCATGATAACCAGGCAACAATTTTCAATTTTTTTAGCTTATCTTTTGTTATCTATTTCCAAATAATATGCTTCTACCGTTCTTTCTCAATTTATGACTTTTAGATACTGAATCATTTTTTGTTATGGTAAGTGAAGATTTAACTCATTTAAATTCTCTTCCCCAATTTCTAAAATTAATTATGTCACAGATTTTGGTTGGACAATATTAGTTGTATATATAGTTAGGTAAACACTGTTTATTGTTGAATCAAATTGTGAACTATAATAACATTTCCTATCTAGAATAATCCTTTTAAAATTAAAAATTGACTTTTCTCAGTTTTCTTTTTTAAATTTTATTACATTTTATTTTTTTAGCTTTTATTTTTCAATTACAGTTGACATTTAATATTATATTAGTTTCAGGTGTACATCATAGCGGTAACACATTTATATAACTTAGGATGTGGTGGAATTGAATTTTAAATGTATTACAAGCAACTCACCTATTTATATATATTTTCAGCATGAAATGTCTTACCTTTCAATACTTAGATAATTCCTTGCTTGTAAAAAATATGGAACGCTTCACAAATTTGCATGTCATCCTTGCACAGGAGCCATGCTAATTTGTGTATTGTTCCAATTTTAGTATATGTGCTGCTGATGTGAGCACTCAGTTTTCTTTTTATGAGTCAGTAATTCTTCCTGTGTGCTTCTACAAAACAGGAGCTGAAGGGTATGTCAGTACTGTTTTCTACAAAGACAGATTTACTATATGTCAGTTTCATTTGTTTTCTCTAAACCTGAAATTTTCTTAGTCTTTTCTGTGCTTTATCTCCAATATTCTGGATTCCACATCTTCTGTTTCGGTGTAGTGTCTTGTTTTGGAGGAGGATGCCCTCCAGTAACTTCTTGAGAAAAGGTACATTAGAGGTAATTTTTTTCAAAATCTTACATACCTAGGCATTTAAAAAAAACCATATATTTAGTCTATGGCCATGCCACCCTGAACAAACCCGATCCCATCTGATCTCGGAAGCTAAGCAGGGTTGGGCCTGGTTAGTACTTGGATGGGAGACCACTTAGGAAGACCAAGTGCTGTAGGCATGAAAAAGAAAATAAAAAATAAGGAATTGTAAGCTGACAAGGTTCTTGCAATCTGTGAGATCAACCAAGGGTTGCCTTGCCTAAAAAAAAAAAAAATACAAAAACAAAAACCATATTTAAATGATTGTGTTTCTAGCTATAGAATTCTACATTGGAAGTCATTTACAATTCTAAAGACATTTTATCTTTTAGATTCCAGTGTTGCTCTTGAGAAAATGCCAGTCTGATTTCTTCTTATCTATGCAGTCTTATATCCCCAGTATTATGAATTTTCACTTTGATGTGCCTCGTTGAAGGTCTTTTAATTTATTAACGGATATTTGGTGAACCTTTTCAATTTATTGGTATTATTTATTGGTATTATTTCTTGATTACTTCTCTGGTCTCCCACCTTCTGTATTTTCTTTATTCTCAATTTCTACAATATATATCCATGGGTTGATCTGTTAACATTCTCATTTTTTCTTATTTTCCTTGTCTTTTTGTTTTACTTTTTTCTTACAGAGTTTTTCAACATTGTCTTTCTAAACTTCTATTGAATTTTTATTCTATATTTTTAATATTTTATTCTTTATCTGCCCCTCCCTTCCCTCCACCAGGATCTTGTTCTTTTCCCATGGATATAATATTTTTTTCTGCGGGAGTATATGTTAGTTTTCTCATTTTTACTGTTGTATTTTTTTGTTTTCTTTATTTTTCTATTGTCTTTATTTTTCTGACTTCCTTTTTCTTTCTTTCTTTCTTTTTTTAATTTTTGTTTTATAGGTTAGAGGCCTGCTTCATGTCTCTTAAATATTGTCTGTCCATTCATGCGTAGTGATGAGGCACTACAGTGTTGGCTGGAAGCACGATGTTCATGGGCACAATTTGTTGACTGGCCTCACAGCATGCCAAGGTTTCACCATCTTGGCACTATTGATATTTTGGGCTTAAAAGTTCTTTGTTGAAGGCTGAGACTGTATAGTGAGGAATAGTACCTAACTCTGTGGGATAGGGAAGAAGAGTCCTGGGGAAGCATAGGACTTTTTTTTTTTTAATATATTTATATAGACTTTCAACTACTACTCCTATTTTTAGCTTTAAGTAACTATTCCTATCATCCATGATACTTGGTACTTCCAGCTCCTGTATTTTGTGTGTTTTATAGCGAGAATTGGTTTATTGTTGGAATAAACCAAATAAAGGCACTTAGACTTTAGCTTTCTTTGATCTCCTAAGTCAATTACTATTCCTTTACTTGCTTGCCATTTTCCCAGAATTTATTGATTATCTAGTATGCTTTTTATTCTTTCTTTCCTGTTCTTCCTGGCAGGTTTTTATAGTCTTTATTTTATTTTATTTTTTTATCAACGTTGCACTAGGTTTTAGAGCAGCAAGAAAGATGAACACATGTGCTCAATCCAGAAGTAATATTAAACAGTCTAATTCCAAAAACTTTTAAGTTTTTACACTTCCTTTTTGGAGGAGAAACTCAAGTGAGGCTCATAGGAATAAAACCAGAAAAGGTTCTCTTTTTTAATGTTTTTAGGTGAGCCTTGTCCAATCCCTAATCATCAGATATGTATTTTTAAGACTTTATATTAGCTTACTTTTCAATAGTATTAGTCAAATGATTACAGAAGTAAAGCTTAGGGGACAGAGTATATATGAATGACTCAGAAAAACTGAGTCAATATTGGCTACTGTTGCTAGCAAAAAGACTTAGTTTTTTTTTTTTTTTTTTTTTTTTTTAACATAATGCACTTTTAACATTATGCTCTTTGACTTTGAGAGAGTTTTAGCTCCGGTACCTATTTTTTCAGTTTAGAGACAAAAAATTCTGGTTTTTAAATTCAAATATTTAGAGCAGCACTGTCCAATTTACTAGCCATATGTGGCTGTTTACAGTTAAATTAATTATAAAAAAATTAAAATTCAGTTCCTCAGTTGTACTAGCTAAATTTCTAGTCCTTGGTCACTCTATGTGTCAGTTTTCTAGAACATTACCAGATTAACATAGTTTATATTACATCGATAATTCCACATATATCGTGTAGTGCCTGAGAGGCTCAGAGTGCTTACCAAAAGTTGAATTGGTTCAGCCATCGTAATTGTCATGTTCCTACTTGTTCTTTTTTAAAGCTTCAGATTGTGGCAAGAACTTCCCTTATTTGAATTAAAATTGTGATATTTGTGTCTTTGTTTGACTTTTATGGCTTTACTTTTAATAATGTTTCTTTTCCCCACCAGACAGTGCAATGCTTGTTGGACAGTGGTGCTGATATTAACAGGCCAAATGTATCAGGAGCCACTCCATTGTACTTTGCTTGCAGGTATGGTATTCTATATTTCTAGATGCTCTCATTAAAGAATGCTGTATATCTACTATATTTCCAAACACACATTCTAAAGCTCTCTTGTTTTCTCACAAATATTATGCTCCTTTTTTAAAATGAAGTATAGTATTATATTTCTGTTAACTGCATAAGGAAGTGTATTTTCTCTTAATATTGTCACTGCATTTATATAGTATAGGCGGGAGCTTTTGATATACTTGATTACTTAATTTTAGACTAATTATTTATAAAATAATAAGGAAAGATATAATCCAGTAAATGCCATAGTTTTCTTTATTAAGTATCAGGTCAGTTCCAGTGAGATAAGCTATTAAAGTATCTTTTGATCTAGAGCCATGGTTTTGCTTTCTCTGGATTTGTAACTTTTTAAAAAAATTCTTGTATCATTCTTGATAGATATTAAATTATGCATTAAGTTATTTGTACTCTGTCTTGGTTCATTTTCTTGATCGACTCATTTATGTAGTAATCAAACATTTAGTTAGTACTTACTGTGTTGCCATGCATTATTGTAGGCATTAGTGATACATTAATAAATATACCCCAGTTTTTAAGGAGGTAGCAATATAATAATTACACACACACACAAAATATATGTAAATGTAGTTTACAGTTAGGAGCAGCTCACAGTACACTAGTGATTCTTGTCTTTGTTTTAGATTATATGAATTGTAATATTTAGGCTCTGATATATTCAAATACAGATCTCTAGAAAGCTGTGTTTTTCTTATCCTTTTTTCCTCTTTTAACATTTTATTGGAAATTTGTTTTATATCTGCTTTTGTTTACCTTCTCTTTAGAGTGTCTTACGTTACTTTGATCAGAATGATTCAAATTAGCATTGAACAACCTTGAATTAGAATATAAGGACTTTGGGTCTCTAGACTTTAGATTTTATGTGAATTCAGCCATTTTCTAAAATTGTATTTGATTTGGTTACTTGGCTAGAAAACCAGTTCCTTCCATAGTATCCTGAATTTATGAATAATATCATTGATTGACTCCCTGAAATGATATCCTATCTTGAGGAGTTATCTTTAGATCAGACCTTTCTTTCAAGCCTCAGATTTGAACATTCACCTGCCTGATTTACATCATCACTTGCAAGTTTCAGAGAATCTCAGGTGTTAATATGTCCAAAATACAACTTCTGATTTTCCTTTTCAAACCTCCGTTTTTTTTTTTGTTTGTTTGTTTGTTTGTTTGTTTGTTTTTAAATCTCAGTCATTGGCACCCTTATCCTCCAGTTGTTTAAACCAGAAACTAGGTCATTATTTTTTATTTCTTTCTCTGTCTTTCTTAATCTCTTTACTTCTCTCCAACTCACTGAAACCACTTTGGTTAAAGTTGTTACCTCTTGTCTACTGTAGTGCAATAGTCTCTTAACCCACCTTCCTCATTCCTCTGTTTCCCTCCCATCTGTTCTTTCTTTAGCAGCCAAAGTGATTTTTACAAAAAATAAATCAGCTCTTGTCACTTTGTGTTTAAACCCTCTATTTAAAACTTTTCAGTGCCTCTTTGTTGCATTTAAAATAAAATCCAAACTCCACCTTGACCTGTGAGACCAGCATGGTCTGACCCCTGCTCAGCATTGGTTCTCTTTGAGTTCCCTAAACACAGCGAATGCTTTCCAGCAGGCTTTTCTACGTGCTATTGTGCCTAAAATGCTCTTCCCCAGGCTTTTTATATGGCTGACTCCTTCATGTCACTGCTTCATTTTTACTTTTTAAGAAGGCAATTTCTGACTAATCTAAGTGGGCCTTTCCCCAAATTATCAATCACAGGATTAGAATCATTTCCTTTATAGTATTTTGTATTTTGTAATTGTTTATTTACTTGTGTAGAATGTGTCTCTTTTACTAGACCAAAAGCTCGATGAAAGCAAAAATTTTGTTTATTTTATTCACCACTTTATATTCATTGTGTAGTATGGTGCTTTGTGCTTAAATCTTAGTAAATGTTTTCGAATGAATGAATCACTATAATTACGTGTTTGAAAAATGTATAAAACATTGCCATGTATAGTAGCAAAATATACAGAACTAGCATATGCATATAGTTAATTGGAAAGATTGGACACATGAATATTAAATAACTTGGTTTCTTGATTTTCTGCTCTTGAGTAAATTAGCTATTGTTCTTAAGTTAGTTTTGGCCTATTGATCTTTATATTAAAGGAAGAAATCAGTATTACAATAAAGTAACAAGAGAGTGATATAACTTATTATTTGCCACCAGATTATAATACGATCCTATTTTTTTAATGTTAAGTTCCAATTGGTTATAAGTTAAACTTTATGCAGTATCATTTTGTAGATAAGAATAGTTTGTTTTTTCCTTAAGTTTCAGAGAAATCTGTGTAGTCTTTCTCTTTGTAAAATGATGAACCATTTTAGGTAATGGTATTGTGGAAGAAGAACTGGTCTAGAAGACCAGAGATCTGAGTTCTAGTTTCACCTGTGCTTGAGTTAGTAGCTTTTCTTACTTACAGAATAAAATTTTTTAATCAGATACTCATTCAAACTATATGGCTTTCTTGGGTATTTCATAAAATTAGCTTTAAACTTTAATGTCTCTGGATTGTAAGTTTATATTTTGTCGCCTGTATCTAGGATCAGATTAGCTCATTGAATAACAAGACCTGGCGTCTAGTAGTTGCTACATCCAAAGTAACTTCCTCCTAGCTGAAAAAGTGGTAGTTACTAATTTTACTCCTACTAGAAAGAGAGTACTTACAGAGAATGGAGCATATGGATAAGAGTTGTCCATTCTAGATCAGATTGAATATCTGTTAGCAGAAGCTGCCTGGGTTGATAAAATGAAGTTTGGAAGCGTGACAATATTTTTGGCTAATTAACTCCCGCCTCTCTCCCATTCCTTTACTTTAATATTTCTTTCTCTTTCTTACCTTTTTATTTTTTACCAAGTATAAAAGTATCATAAAATGTACTCTTATTTTGAGTATCGAGGTTCTTTTGGATGTGTGTGGTAGGAAGGCGGTAGGTTAGAGCTGAGAAGAAAGTGATTGGAAGAAAAAAAGCATAAGCCTGAGTAACAGCTACTTATCCCCAAATATGATGATTTGTTGTAGGTAATGTGTACCAAGATCACTTCTAAGATTTAATACATCAGTTTCTTATCTGCACAGAGAAAGTATGACTTAAAAGTTTTCCTGATTGTTGAGGATGTAGTTCATATCTTCCTCTCAGTTTTTAAAAAATTTTAGACATTTTTTTTTTTCTTTAGATGGGGCAACCTTTGGTTGACCTCACAGATTGCAAGAACCCTGTCAGCTTACAATCCCATATTTTTTATTTTTTACATCTTGTCTTCCTAGGTGGT
>NW_011888839.1:2698706-2708479 GCF_000151845.1 Pteropus vampyrus
CCTTTTTATTTTTTACCAAGTATAAAAGTATCATAAAATGTACTCTTATTTTGAGTATCGAGGTTCTTTTGGATGTGTGTGGTAGGAAGGCGGTAGGTTAGAGCTGAGAAGAAAGTGATTGGAAGAAAAAAAGCATAAGCCTGAGTAACAGCTACTTATCCCCAAATATGATGATTTGTTGTAGGTAATGTGTACCAAGATCACTTCTAAGATTTAATACATCAGTTTCTTATCTGCACAGAGAAAGTATGACTTAAAAGTTTTCCTGATTGTTGAGGATGTAGTTCATATCTTCCTCTCAGTTTTTAAAAAATTTTAGACATTTTTTTTTTTCTTTAGATGGGGCAACCTTTGGTTGACCTCACAGATTGCAAGAACCCTGTCAGCTTACAATCCCATATTTTTTATTTTTTACATCTTGTCTTCCTAGGTGGTTTCCCATCCAAGTACTAACCAGACCCAACTCTGAGTTTTATAAAAATTTTAATCCTCTGTTGATTCATATTAACCGTTCATAATTCATAGAGAAAGACTTTAAATTGAAACGATTATGTTTTTAACTTGGTTCCATTTCTGTACAGTCATGGTCAGAGAGACACAGCACAGATTCTTTTATTACGAGGAGCCAAATATCTGCCAGACAAAAATGGAGTAACCCCTCTGGATTTATGTGTACAGGTATGTTGTTGTTATACATTCTTAGCCCCTTACCTTATAATAGACATTGAGACTGGTAAAACCACTTTTTTCTCAAATGAGAGGACGGGTACAAAGATTTTTATTCTGAAAAGAATATGATCTTTAAAAGGAACTGTGCAATAAGAAATACATGTTGGTCTCTCTCCCAGTTTCTGACACAAGAGCTTCTAAGACATTTGGCATTTCTAGATAATATGTCATTTTGTATATTAATGACAGACTGGTGGCTGAATGTCCCTAGATAGCTTCAGGATGGAAGCTGGTTGCCAGAGGAGCCAACCATGTGATTAGAAAGCAACCAACCTCTTCCCCTACTCCCAGGAAGCAGAGAGGGGCTGGAGCTTGAGTTCAGTCACCAATGACCAATAATTTAATCCGTTATGCCTATGTAATGGAAATTCCCTAAAAACCCTAAACAGTTGACTTCTCAGAGAGTTTCTGGGGTTGATGAACGTGTCAAAGGGCTGGGAAGGTGGTAAGCGCAGAGAGGGCTTGGAAGCTCTATGCCCCTTCCTACATACCTTGCCCTATGAATCTTCCATTTGGCTGTTCCTGAGGTGCATCCTTTATAATGAACAGGTAATAGAAAAGTGTTTGAGTTATGTGAACTCTTCTAGTAAATTATCAAACTTAAGGGAGTTGTGGGAACTCCTGACTTATAGCTGATTAGTCAAATGTATGAGTGGCCTGGATTTGTGCTTGACTTCTGAAGTGCGGACACTCTTGTGGGACTAAGCTCCTAACCTGTGGGATGTACAAGTTTTTCTTCAGGAACTTTGTTTTTAAACCTGTAATTTTAAATCATTTATCTATCTATCTATCTATCTATCTATCTATCTATCTATCTATCTATCTATCTATCTATCTATATCTATCTGTCTATCTATTTATTTGTCTATCTATCTATCTATTTTAGGGTGGATATGGAGAGACCTGTGAAGTATTAATTCAGTATCACCCTAGGCTTTTCCAGACTATTATTCAAATGACACAGAATGAAGATCTCCGAGAAAACATGGTAATGTAATTGTGCTAGTAGCTTGTAAACGAACGAACTTTATTTATGCTTAGCATATATGGTAGTTTACAAATGTGCTTCATAATTTTCTTATAAATACTTAAATGTTTACAATAATATATGAATTTGCTTAGGATAAGTATGAATTATATAATAATTAATTAATTTTCTGTTAAATTCGACCTTATGAATCTTCTGTCCTATGGGTCTTTGGTCTCCTTAAGAGAATTAGGATATTCCCCATAGGTAGAGGAAAAGACTCTATGGAGGAATGTCATGTTAAGATTGATAATCAGTACTTAACTGAGCTCTGTATTTAGATTAGCTTTACTCTTTAAAAAATTGCAGAGTTTAAATTTCTCTTAAATTTTAGATTTAAATTTTTGTAAATAAACTTGGTGATTTTTATTCTATTTGTTTTTTATTGATTCCTTACTGGGTGATTTTGAACAAAGATTTTACGTCATCTCTATTAGTTATGCAAGGCAAAATAACTGTAAAGGGTTTAACTTCAGCTAATAAGCTTTAGGATATTTATTAAACTAATAGTTTTTTAATTTCTTGATAAAATATAATGGATTATTATATAACCACTTTTTTTTATTTATAAAAAATTTAGTTACGGCAAGTCTTAGAACATTTGTCTCAGCAAAGTGAAAGCCAGTACCTAAAGATTTTAACGAGCCTTGCTGAAGTAGCCACAACAAATGGTCATAAACTGCTTAGGTAAGTGTTTCAAAACATAAACACATCAGTAGGTAGCAGTGTCTGTCAGCTTTATCTCCTTTTAGGCTTTTCTGGGAATAGTTTATTTTGTTGGATGCCTTTTTGTTAGTGGTAAGATGTTCTGTAAATTTGCTGACACATCATTGTTTTGTTTTAAAGGACCAGGGCAGTCAACTTTTACTGAAGAGACTTTAATCTCTCTGAAGAGACTAAAACTAGAGATTTATTTAAATGGGTTTGAACATACATGTCTAGAATTTTATAAAATGACTGTTTAGACTAGTCATGTAAGTATAATGTGCATAAAGAAGAATCAAGAAAGTAGTTTAGGAATCTTGACCACTAATTATAAAACGGTATAAGCTACCTTTCAGCCTCTCATCATTCCTTATAGAGTTTTATCCCTGAAATGTTCTGTCATTTCAGTTCTTTATTCTTTCCAAAAGATTCTTTAGTTTTAATGGCTAATCACTAAATCTGTGCAGTTAATGCCTTTATAATGTTTGCATTTAAGTATATTAAATTTTCCTGCAGCTACACTTCTTTGCATGTAGTTAGCTACCCCAATTAGGAGTAAACAGCCATTTAGAAATGGCTACTTTGTTATTTTGTGGCTTACAAATTTGGCCCACTTTTAATTTGGATGCTCTCCCCTTTGTTGTTTTCTTTTCACTTCTTAATACATTGACAGTCTTAAGAATAGGTCATGGTCTTCTCTTACCTCTGTTAGTTGCAACTGGACTTTATTCCTTCAAACTCTGTGCTGTTTCTATAAATCACTACATTGTCAAATTCATTAGGTTAGCCCTTTATTTCTGTCTTCCTTTGGAGATAGTGTCCGATCCCACAGGACTGCTCCCACCCCTACCTTCAGATGTCAATAGCAAGTCGTAGATCCCCAGGTTACCCATAACTTCTGACCGACTTGACTATAGATTGGAGGTTCTAATGACCTCCTTCCTCTTTGGATTCGATTATTTCCTGGAACAGCTCGCAGAACTCAGGGAAACATTCATGCTTACTGGTTTATTAAAGGATATGATAAAGGATACAGATGAACAGTCAGATAAAGAGATACACAGGGTGAGGTCTGTGGGGGAGGATCCCTGGTACAGGAGCTGTCCCCACGGAGTTGGGGTGCATCACCCTCGTGGTACATGGTTGTGTTTACCAACCTGGAAGTTCCCTGAACCCCATAGTTTTTGGCTTTTAATGGAGGCTTCATCGCATAGGCATGTTGATCATTAACTTCATTTCCAGCCCCTCTCCTCTCTGGAGATTGGGGGTTGGGGCAGAAAATTTCAAGCTGCTAATCATGGCTTGGTCTTCCCGATGACCAACTCCATCCAGGAGTCCACCAAGAGTCACCTCATAGAACAAGACACTGCTATCACCCAGGCAGTGTCAAGTTGTTTAGGAATTCTGTGTGAAGAACTGGCATCAAAGACCAAATATTAGAATGAAAAATGGTCCTAGTGCTCTTATCACATAGGAAATTATAAAGGTTTTAGAAGATTGGTGCCAGGAACTGGGGACAGAAACCTAGTAGATGTATTTTCTGTTATCTCACAGCTACCAAGATTCCTAAAAGGATTTCAAATACAAATCATTTCACCCACTAATTAATTTTGCAGATTGTCTTTTTTTTTTTCATTTGTGAATCATTTGTTTCTTAATCTACAATGTGATCTAATTTTGGCTACTTTAATAGAAATTTTAATTAAGAAAATGACTGATTCAAATGTATATTAGTGACAGTTGAGGTGGTGTTTAGAAGACTTTTGGAAAAATGAAGTCTTTTGTCTAACCAATTCTAGGAATATTTGCTAAAGATAACATTTACTGAGGGCCCTTTTGCACATGATGTTGTGTTTTTTGTGATCAGTGTACAAATGAACAAATTACAGCTATTTGCCAAGTAAGAAACTGAATAGAAGTATAATTCCCATATAAACCAAAAGTAGTAGGTACATTGATAGGAGTTTGAATTAGGAAACTCATTTGTAAACTTTTATATTGAGATCTGGCGTCTTGGGAAGAAATTATTTTATTATCAACTGGGGAAGAATATTATGAAGTTTGGATTTCATAATCTTTTACATAATATGAAAGAGATATTTCACTGGTTGGAAAATGAGAAATGATGTTTTTTAGACCAGTCAGCTTGGAAGAAGTTAAAACTGGGTAAAGTAATATAAAATCATTAAATTATGTTAATACGATGATAATATATCGAATTCCATTGTGCAAGATAATACTACTTACCTTAAGTTAAGTCTGATCAGGAACTTAAAACAAATATTTATATATATGGTAATTTTGTAGAGGAAAATCAAATCACACCTTTCTCATGGAGAAGAATTTGAGAATCATTGTAGTTAGCTTTTCTAAGAGCTGCAACACAGTAAAAGAAGAAAATAGTTTCAACCAAACTACCTTTCCATATTGTCAGTCTCATGAATCTTATGATACTGAATTAGAAACAGTTTGTAAAGACAAACATGTAAAAATCAGTACAAGCTAAACTAATGATTCTGTACACATTCGATTCATAGTTTCTGAAACAAAGAAAAAGATTTGCTAATGTGCTGTAGTTGTCCCAGTCAATAGCTATTGTGTTTTACTAATATTTATAACTGATAACTCATTTTATTGGCTATTTTTAACAATTTAATAATTCTTAGAATGAGAAAACAATGTGAATATTGAAGTGAAAATGTCAGGAAATTTTGGTTCACATGTCACCAGGATACAAAATACCCTCTAATTTGATATTATCAAACTGAAATACTTAGAAGTAGGCATTTGCTATTTTCACTAATTACTAATTCTTATTATTTTTTTAATGCTAAGAGATAGCTGAAAATGTCTTAGAGGAAGATTTTAATGAACTGGGTAAAATACACTTAAGGTAAGATTAGATAAGCTTTGATAATTAAATTTGTACAAAGACAATTATACCATTCTGTCCAAAAGTTCATGCAATAGCTATTTTAATATAAGATAATTGATGTTAGAGATTTCAAAATAAAACCACCTGTTGAACAACAACAATTTTTTTAAAAAAAGATCTAACATTAGATTCGATACAAATTTAGCCTGTCTTCTTCAGTTTCTTCATGGAAGAGTAATGGTTGATATTCATAATGATGAACAATCAATCCCCAAGCACTATGGGATTCTGAAGGGCTTTGCGATTGGTCAAAGGTTTCTATTATATTCAATATGGTTTAGTGTTAATTGGATTTGAATCTTCTTTTTCTTCCATAGTGGGATATATTTCCTATATTTATATAGAGTCATAAGATAACCCATTATATAGAGAACCACCCTGATAGAGATAGTAACTTTAAGATTATTCAATTTGTAAATGTTCTATATGTGAACTATTGATTATTATGCTGGGGTAGGGAGGGGAAATGGGGTTAGAGATAGAATAGTAGAGCGATCAGGATCTACAATTGAGTTGTGGGTTGGCCTGAGAACATAAGGCCAACATTTCTATGTTGCTTCTCTGTGAAATGTTTGTTCTCAGTTCTAAAGAATCAGTTTAATTTAGGAATATACTCTTGGAAGTGAAAGTTGGAGATTGCCTTGAAGTTGGTGTCTCAAGAAACCAACTGTTCGACAGTGGTGATTTTCTTCATATTTTATGTTTTGATCATTGGTTATATTCTATTGGCTTAAAAATTAACAATTTATTCATAGGGAATCCAAATAATATATATTTGGCAACTTCCTGTTAAACAAAACATTCCATCTTCTGTCATGATAGGAAAAGAATTTTACTCTTTATATTATGAAACAAATGGTCAGTTGATGAAAATGTTTTAAAATATTTTAAGATGTAATTTGTTTTATTCTATCTAATCTGTTCATATTTTAATTTTTATTTTTAGCCTGTCTAGTAATTATGACGCTCAAATGAAGAGTCTTTTAAGGATTGTGAGGATATTTTGTCATGTCTTTCGAATTGGTCCATCCTCTCCCAGTAATGGAATCGATATGGGCTACAACGGGAATAAAACTCCAAGAAGCCAGGTGTTCAAGGTCAGAAAAGTATATGACGTTGTTAGGAAGATAGACGTAAAAGAGATGAATTTGACAAAGCATGCATTCATTAATCAGAAACCTCATACACAGAACGTAAGTTTGGTTCATACCCATATCACTTTTTAAGTTAGGCACACCTATCTCCTTTCATCTCTGTCTAATCAGCAGCAAGTCTTACTTGGTGAGCTTTTATATTTTTCTTACAAGTAAAATTTTAATTACATTAGTGTTTTATTCTAAGGGTAAAGGTATTTAATGTTTAATTAAATCTACTTTTTATATCGGATTATAGGTTTTTAATATGGCAATATGTAGCCATGATGCTTTTTAAAAAAATATTTCTTATTCAGAAGGAAAGAAAATATTCAGTTTTTATTTAGATTTTGTTATCATGTATGTGTTCTTTGTGTGTCCATGTACATGTTTTTAAAATAGGGTTACTTTTAGTTACTTGGTTTACCAACAGTTAATTCCTGGGATCACTTCAAGGAAGAATCAATTGAGATACATATTTTCTTAAAATACTTTGTATTGCTTCAGTTGCTTCTTCCATACAAGCACATTTATGGATGGAATCCTTGGAAGAATGATTCCATATAAAGCCTAAGGTAGTGTTGCTAACGATATTAAATTATAATTTTATGAAGTAAACAAAATGAACTGGCTGTAATTGCTACTGTTAATGCTCTTTTATGGCATTGAATTTTCAAATAACTCAGATTTTGGACAGATGTGTAATTTAATAAGATTTTCATGTTATTTTTTTAAAGGTATTTTATCTTAAGAGATTTTCATAGTATAAAATTTGCTTTCAATTTCATAACAAGTTATATATTTCTTAAGTCTTTTGAGTATAAAAGATTATCTATCCAAAAAGTGATATAACTGCTTTTATGTGCCACTTCCTCCAAAACTAGTTGTGATTGAGAACTTTACTGTCTATAAAAAGTTGCAAATAAATTAATGAGCTATGCTAAATGGTTTTTACCTGGAAAAGTTTTGGCAGACACAGATAAATGGTTTGTAAACATTTGACACTAGTAGATTCTTTAATACTAGTAAACAAGTATAGTTTTTTTAAGAAAGTATGTATAAGTATCTGTGCATCTGTTTGTCTGCTTTGCTCTTTTTTTAAAAAAAATCAGTATAAAATAGAGTTTTCAGCTGTTGTCTCCCCCCTCCCCCCCCCCTTTTTTTTCCTTCCCCTGTTGTGCCACCTCCTGGAAGAAGGAAGTTATGCATCTTCTTGTAATTCACATTTTGGTTTTTCACACACTACTTCCTTGACCTCTAATTGAGAGTGTTAACTTACTATTTGTAAACTTCTCAACTGTTGATCCGGTGTTTTGTCAAGTGCTGTTTTAAGTGAGTTTTCTTCAATATTCATGTTATGTGATATTTATGTGTTCTGGCATGGCTCATGCTGTTAAGTTACTGACTCTACTCCTGATTTGATATTCTTCTCATTCTTTCAACTCATCTATAATGATAGATAGAAAGGTTAAATCAGGTATAGTTATGGTCTATTATTTGTATTCACTATTGTCTGATTTCTTTTTTGTTTGGTAAAATTTGAGTTTGCCATCTATTTGCTGATTATATCAGAAAATAAGTATGTGCTAAGTAGCCAGCCTCTCTATCCACCCTTAATGCTTGATTTAAATGTTAGTTTTCTACCCACCCAGTATAGATATAACTGAGTAGAAGAGAATAGCACTGTTTTTTGTTTTGTTTTGTTTTGTTTTGTTTTTTTAACTTTTCTTTTATGGAATCCAGACTCCATGTTTCAATGATATATATGAATAAAAATAAAAATTTTGTAAAGATGAAAATAGAAATTACATCGTCATCTGTGTATAAAAAGTCTTAGAAGGATAAAATAGAACTTACATTGTCATCTATGTATTATAAAGTATTCTCTTCATTGTGGGATGATTCAAGTTATAAAAATCTTAAACATATGCTGAGTTGCTATAATGTTAGACTGGAAATACCATTTTAATTTTTACTACATTTTATCCAAGTAGCAATTGATCCCCACTTTCCATTTCATTAATTGGAACATGTCACTCTATTAAGATTAACTAATGGGTTTTCCATTAAAATGAGTGGGTTTATAGGCCATGTGTTTTTAGTAGGTGAAATTATTTAACATCCTGTTACTAGTTTTATAATTTATCTTAGAAGTCTTTTAAATTAAATCTTACCACCTAGCCATTTTTTCAGTGTTAAGAAATTTTTATCTAGCGCCATGGGAACTTTGGAGCATCTGAAGGAGGATGTAGTTCTGGCAGTCAGAGCAGGATGAACATGGAGAAGACAATTTAGGCTTTTTTTTGTAAACAGTAAGCTTTGACTGTTAACAGTTTCATAGAAGTATAATTTGGAAAATTTGGAAGCCAGGAAAGCTTGAGAAACTTGTAACTTTAAGATCTTACCTTTTGGATTGTAGCATTTGACATTATCAAGTTGAGAACAGACTAACAGGATTTCAAATTGCTATTAATGAACTTAAGTTAGTAATGCTTTCTTGTCAAATTTGTATCTTACCGTGGAACATGGATCTTGAAAAAATTTTAATTGTTCATCAAGTTTGAGATTATGTATTATAGCATTGAAATATAACTTAAAATGTTTTGAAAATCGTATATGATTGTTATTGTTTCTATAAGTAGAATATAATTTTGTGGTGACGATCACTCAGTAATATGAAATGAAGCAATATTTTCACACTGCCAAGAAACCACTAATATTTGCCATAGTCATTGACTCATTTTTCAGTAACAGTTGATATGTACAGTGCTCTGTATCTTATCTAATGTTTTTATCATTATTTAAGAATGTAGAAAGCATCATAGATATGGTTTGCAATAATTTCTTTTAATTTTTAAAATTTAATCCTTGTCTGTGGCTGCTATCACAGTTAAAAATTAAAGTTGTAGTCACAGTTTTCTTTCTGATGTTGAACAATTACTTTTCTGAATATATCTTCATAGGGACCACTCTCTAGGCAAAATACTTTAAGGATGGGATTTAGTTTTAGTGCATGTGAATGAAGAAAGAAATAGAAAAGAAAGGCCTAAGATGACTTACCATTTCTCTTTTTTCCCCTCATTCTAATTTTTTGCTACACAACAAAGAATTTTGAAAACTAGCTTTTCAGTATCTTCATTGTTACTGTCATTTTTACACAGACCTATTTTTAAATTATCTGAATTTATCAAAATTTGCCTTTAATATTTGCACGTAGTAAGTCTATGAAAGTAGGATTGTTGTA
>NW_011888839.1:2708529-2719199 GCF_000151845.1 Pteropus vampyrus
CTCAATATTCATGTTATGTGATATTTATGTGTTCTGGCATGGCTCATGCTGTTAAGTTACTGACTCTACCCCTGATTTGATATTCTTCTCATTCTTTCAACTCATCTATAATGATAGATAGAAAGGTTAAATCAGGTATAGTTATGGTCTATTATTTGTATTCACTATTGTCTGATTTCTTTTTTGTTTGGTAAAATTTGAGTTTGCCATCTATTTGCTGATTATATCAGAAAATAAGTATGTGCTAAGTAGCCAGCCTCTCTATCCACCCTTAATGCTTGATTTAAATGTTAGTTTTCTACCCACCCAGTATAGATATAACTGAGTAGAAGAGAATAGCACTGTTTTTTGTTTTGTTTTGTTTTGTTTTGTTTTTTTAACTTTTCTTTTATGGAATCCAGACTCCATGTTTCAATGATATATATGAATAAAAATAAAAATTTTGTAAAGATGAAAATAGAAATTACATCGTCATCTGTGTATAAAAAGTCTTAGAAGGATAAAATAGAACTTACATTGTCATCTATGTATTATAAAGTATTCTCTTCATTGTGGGATGATTCAAGTTATAAAAATCTTAAACATATGCTGAGTTGCTATAATGTTAGACTGGAAATACCATTTTAATTTTTACTACATTTTATCCAAGTAGCAATTGATCCCCACTTTCCATTTCATTAATTGGAACATGTCACTCTATTAAGATTAACTAATGGGTTTTCCATTAAAATGAGTGGGTTTATAGGCCATGTGTTTTTAGTAGGTGAAATTATTTAACATCCTGTTACTAGTTTTATAATTTATCTTAGAAGTCTTTTAAATTAAATCTTACCACCTAGCCATTTTTTCAGTGTTAAGAAATTTTTATCTAGCGCCATGGGAACTTTGGAGCATCTGAAGGAGGATGTAGTTCTGGCAGTCAGAGCAGGATGAACATGGAGAAGACAATTTAGGCTTTTTTTTGTAAACAGTAAGCTTTGACTGTTAACAGTTTCATAGAAGTATAATTTGGAAAATTTGGAAGCCAGGAAAGCTTGAGAAACTTGTAACTTTAAGATCTTACCTTTTGGATTGTAGCATTTGACATTATCAAGTTGAGAACAGACTAACAGGATTTCAAATTGCTATTAATGAACTTAAGTTAGTAATGCTTTCTTGTCAAATTTGTATCTTACCGTGGAACATGGATCTTGAAAAAATTTTAATTGTTCATCAAGTTTGAGATTATGTATTATAGCATTGAAATATAACTTAAAATGTTTTGAAAATCGTATATGATTGTTATTGTTTCTATAAGTAGAATATAATTTTGTGGTGACGATCACTCAGTAATATGAAATGAAGCAATATTTTCACACTGCCAAGAAACCACTAATATTTGCCATAGTCATTGACTCATTTTTCAGTAACAGTTGATATGTACAGTGCTCTGTATCTTATCTAATGTTTTTATCATTATTTAAGAATGTAGAAAGCATCATAGATATGGTTTGCAATAATTTCTTTTAATTTTTAAAATTTAATCCTTGTCTGTGGCTGCTATCACAGTTAAAAATTAAAGTTGTAGTCACAGTTTTCTTTCTGATGTTGAACAATTACTTTTCTGAATATATCTTCATAGGGACCACTCTCTAGGCAAAATACTTTAAGGATGGGATTTAGTTTTAGTGCATGTGAATGAAGAAAGAAATAGAAAAGAAAGGCCTAAGATGACTTACCATTTCTCTTTTTTCCCCTCATTCTAATTTTTTGCTACACAACAAAGAATTTTGAAAACTAGCTTTTCAGTATCTTCATTGTTACTGTCATTTTTACACAGACCTATTTTTAAATTATCTGAATTTATCAAAATTTGCCTTTAATATTTGCACGTAGTAAGTCTATGAAAGTAGGATTGTTGTAAATTCAGGTTCAGTGCACTCATGTGCGTGAGCAGCACATACCATTTCCTGCCTTAGGCTCCTCTCCATCCAGTGTGTTGAGTTTCTTGGTTTTAGCCCTTCTCATTCAGAGGCCAATTACTCCTTTTTCCTTTTGTTTCAAGCAGTTTTACATCACCACCACCTGTTCTTTCCGTTTTGGAAGTTCATTTTCTGATGTAAAGCTAAATATTTTTGCTGACATAAGTTCTTTTTCATCATTTACGGCAGGTTGAATGTTTTGCTCATGAAGAGAAACTGTAGACCCAAACTTGGATCATGATTAGAATTAAGACATTTTCAGTGATGATATCATGTCAGTGTTTATGGCAACTGGTTCTTTTGCCCTTTAAGCAGCTCAGGGACCCTGAATCTTCCAACTGCTGTCTGTGCCTAATCATGGAAAAGCCCTCTTGTGGGGCAGCGGGATGCTAATTTCAACCTCAGAAAGTGTATAATTAGTTTCTCCCTTTGCTTACCTGTTTACCTAGTAGTAGTACTAACTAAATACTTATTGAATGAGTGAATTAGGTTTGTGTTGATGGTGAATGTGTTTGTAAATTTTGTTTTCCATTTTCTGGTTTAATGATTCAGTGAAGACTTAGGGATGATTTAATTGTTTGCAAATTCAGTAAATCAAATATTCTCGGAAAGAGAACGTTCTAGAAGCTTGAAGAAAGGCTGAAGATGTAGCAGAGGGATTTTTTAAATAATAATTGGAAAGAATTTTCTGGAAGCTTGAAGAAAGGCTGAAGATAAAGCAGAGCGGTTTTTTAGATAATAATTGGAAAGAATTTTCTGGCTGAACAGGTTATTTAACCATTTTCTAAGCTTCCAAATATGGTAACCTTTGTGTAGTGGTCTTTAAAAGTAAGATTATTTCTTTTAGTTGAAGTATTGGAAGGGCGGTCTTTCTCAAATTCATGGCCTAGTTTATACCATTCTGTGATCACATAAGAATCAAAAAGTAAGATTAACTTTTACATTCAGTTGTAGAAAATTTATCATTCTCTATAGGAATAGTTAAAGTACTGTAGGAATGAAGGACCATTTAATCATTACCTCCCTGCTCTTCCCCCCACCCCCTAAACACACACATTGTTAACCATTATTTGGAATAAAAAATGTTTAGCGGGTTCTTTTCCCTCAGCTTTACTGAGCTTTAATTTACGTATAATATTATATAAGTTTAAGGTACACAATGTGATGATTTGAAACACATAGATATTGCTAAATGTTTATCACAGGTTAGGTAGTGCATCGATCCTTCATCTCCCATAATTACCATTTTGTTGTTATAGTGAGAACATTAAAGCTTTACTCATAGCAACTTTCAAATATGTGATACAGTATTGATAACTATAGTCATGTTGCTGTACATTGGATTCCTGGTAGCAGGTCTTTTAACAGTAGTTGGGCATTTATATTTCCACTTGTGTTAAAAACTACTAATTATTACAGAGGATGTATGTATTCTGTCTTCTCTAATATTTAGTCCTATTGTAGCATTTGTGATAACATAATATTTAAAAAATAAAATTTTATTTGCTGTTAATTTACAAAAGACATTTTTTTGTTCTCCAAAGAAACAATTTACTTTCCACCATTTCTTTTTTAAGCTGTTAATCTTTACTTGGAATTAAGAATTTGCTAGTCAGTATTTGATGGTTACTGTTTTTTAGAGATGAATTGTGTGTGTGTGTATGTGTAAGCATATAAATATGCAGATGTGTATATGTATATATAAATATGTCATTTAAAAATTTCTTGTTATAAATTTTCAAAATTCTAGGAATTAGATGTAAAGAGCATAGTAAACTATTAAGGTCTTTAGGAATTATCTTTTTTAACTGAAAAAAGACATAATTAAAATTGTTGACACATTAATACAGTAAAGGTTGGGGGATTATATATATGTAATAATGCTTTTAAAACTAAATATTTTATTAAAATTTTTAAAAGAAGAAAGATTGCTTGTACATGTTTTGTAGTTTTAGTTTTCCCTTTCTATCCCAAGGAGTAAATAAATGCAAATTAAATTTTTGCTACAAATGAAGAAATTGTTATTTATATGACATATGTTTTTATTATTTACCTATAGGCATTGATGTTACATTAACTTGGGAAAATAGAAGTATCTACAGTAAATTTTCTCTTTTATAATATTTGTCTGGTTTTTGCCCTGTAGTTTCAGAATGATGTTTAAAAAACGCTTTTCTTTTTCTCTTAGCCTCTCGAATTGCTTTGGCACTCATTAGATGAATGGCTAGTTTTAATAGCTACAGAACTGATGAAAAACAAAAAGGACTCAACGGATATCACTTCTATTTTACTAAAACAAAAAGGCCAAGATCAAGATGGTACTTCCATTCCTCCATTTGAACCTTCAGGACCTGGGAGCTATGAAAATCTATCCACTGGCACCAGGGAATCTAAACCAGATGCTCTAGGAGGGAAACAGGAAGCCAGTGCAGACTGTCAGGATGTTATTTCTATGACAGCTAACCGGCTAAGTGCTGTCATTCAAGCTTTTTACATGTGCTGTTCTTGTCAGATGCCTCCAGGGTAAGAGGGTTTCTGCTTTGTTTTGTGTGCAGGTCTCAGCCTATCAATAACCAATCTTGTGGCTGGACCAGCCCTTGTGGTTCTTATTATGATTCCAAGGCGCCTTTCAGCAATAACCATCAGGAAACTTTGAAAAAAAAGAAAAAAGGTTTATTACTTACAAGGTCTGGAAATTACATGGCACACCTGGGACCACACAGCAAGGTCTCAGGGAGAGAGCAAGAGTGAGAGCGTGTGCCCGCAAGAGCTAGCTCACAAGTGGGTGTGCATATGGGCCTGGAGAAGTTCTCATTTTTGGGGAGTCAGGGTGGGGGACCTAGTATTTCTGGGGCTCACTCTTTATTGGTGAATTTAAAACATAAGTGAGAATTTAAAGTGTGAGAAGAGAAAAAACAAGTGGGCCAACTGGTCAGTTATCAAAATCAACCAAGATCTTTAAAACAAAAAGGCCTCTGTGGAGGGAGGTGGTCTGGCTCTTTATCTAGTTGTGTGGCTGGCAATGTGTTTATTAAAGATAGCCATCTTTGAAGTATATGCCTCTTTGAAGTAGAACCTTGGCAACCAAAACTTAAGTCAGGCGCTTGTGTTACAAAAAAGAGAAAACCTAACTGCCTGTCAAAGCTTACACTACATGCTTATTATTTCCTTCTGTGGTAGACAAAGAAACGCTGTGACTTTTTTGTAATTTCAGGACAACAAATAGTAATTTGTTGATTTTAGGTTCTATTTGATCTTGTTTTAGGATACTTAATGTACTGATCTAGAATTAGTCCAAAATATTTGAGTTTTAAGCATTGTATAAGTTATTAACATGTAGAATGGTGACTTCTACTTTGTATAGGATACAAATACATTATGTATTTGAAATATATAGAGATGCTTAACATTTCAAGGTTTTTGAGAAGTCACTTGTTCATATCATCTGTTAATGAAAAGTTCTATAAATTTTTTCATTTTATAGATTGACTAGGCGTGCCTCAATTTCTTAAACTTAAAAAGACAATCCAAATCCCCAATTTTTTTGTCTAGAAGCCAGTCCAGTTCAATACATAGTTATCAAATATGTTGTATCATCAACTTTCGTGTATATGTTTTGATTATTTTTTACCCCCACCCCCAGAATGACTTCACCTCGTTTCATTGAATTTGTCTGCAAACACGATGAAGTCTTAAAATGCTTTGTTAACAGGTAAGGCTTTCTTGGATTCATGGAATGCCCTTCAGTCTTTTCCTTCTTTACTTGTTCTTATCTCAACAGAAAAAATGTTACCTCTGTTAAACTATTTAAAAAATGCTCAATGACAAGTGCAAATATAGTAGGTATGGATGAATATGTGTTAACTCTTCTGTTTCAGTATTTATATATGTAAATCTACCTGTGTGAATCACTTAATGCTACTCATCCTTCCTTTCCATTTAAACAAAATATATTTTTCTTTTAGAAATCCCAAAATTATATTTGACCACTTTCACTTCCTCCTTGAATGTCCTGAGTTGATGTCAAGATTCATGCATATCATAAAAGCACAGGTAGAAATTTCTCTTAATCTTTTTACTTTGTCTAATGAAAATTAATTTTTAAATTTGAGTACTGTTTAATGAAGTAATTATTATACTTGAGACCTTCTGCTATAAGAGGAATGAAATTACCTTATTTAATTTAGTAGGTCGAGTTACACTATATACTAAAGTATGTTACTTTAGTATGAGGAATAAGTTTTCTTCTTCAAGAAATGTGTGTTGAGGTCCTACTATGTGCCATGGCTTGTTCAAAGACAATAGAATACGTTCCCACATTTCCTGAAATGAGTTTCATGTTAGGAACGCTAGTGCTATAAGGCTCATAGTCCTTAAGAAAAGGATTTTATTTCCAGATGCATTTGGGAAATATAACATATGCTGTGTTGGATATTCATAAAGTTTATCAGCAGGTTATTAAAGGCTTTGAGAAACCTTTTGGTAAAAATAGTGATTTAACTTCATTAATCTTCCAAACTTTTCGACCTGAGAACCTTTCCCTGCCAGGGTTCATTCCACAAATCTCATGTTTCGTAAACATGTTAGAAAAAGTTTGTTTGGCTACTTAACAATTGTGTGACTTTGGGCACATTTTTAACATCCTTGAGCTTTGGTTTCTTTATCTGTAAGATAGAGATAAGGACACCAACCTCATAAAATTATTGTGAAGAATAAGTTTTAAATAGTGACTAGTATATATGTTTAATAATAGTCATATATCCTTTCTCTAAGAGGTTCTTAATTCAGTCTAGCAAGGGAGATAATAAATGTTTCTATAAAATAGTAATTACAGTATTACATGGTTCTTTAGTAGTTTAAGAGATGAAGAGCTTGCTTCCGGCTGCTATAATCAAGGGAAATTTAAAAGAGGAGGTGGATTTTAAACTGGACCTTGGAAAACATGCAAAATTTTGATGGGAGTAAATGGGGGAAGATGAATATTCTAGCCAAGATTTGGACCAGGGCATATCTGGTGAAAAATTGTATAAAACTGTAGAGATCGAAGCAGAAATTTTGTGTAGGTGAGGAATGAGATATAATTCTGGAAAGGTAGATTGGGGTCATACTGTGTTGAGCCTTGATTGCCAGATTAAAGAATCTTCTTTGTTTGCTAGGCTGTCAGGAGCCACTGATAACTTTGCTTCAAGAGAATGACATGATCATGGCAAAATTTTAGGAAATAATTTGTTAGAAATGTAAGATAGACCAGAGGCTATGGTTTGATTGGTAATCATAAGAAATACTATAGGTGTTTTTAAATGTCTTTCGGAACACTGACCCTTTCAGAAGTTAAAGAAAGCTAAAAATTATAAAAGCTTATAAAATTATACACATTTATATAAATTCTTTGACATCTATTTAATGGTAATGTAAAAGAGAAGGTAGTAATAATATACATTTATTGAATGCTAACTTTAAGTCAGGTACCATACATTTGCATTATATGGATTATTTTATTTTTATAACAGTCATGTGAGATGGGTACTCTTTCACTGAAGCTGAGGAAGTCAAGTAAGTTAAGTCATTCAGCTACTAAGTGGGAGAACCAAAATTTTAAGTCTTTCTGGTTCTTAAGTTCTTTTCTTAACATATTATGTGACTCCATTCTAGGGCAAATGAAATTGATTATTTGTGAAAGAAACTTAGTTTTTGAAAGAAGTAGTTTGCTATTTTTTTAATACTATCTCTACTTTTCGCTTCCTTTTCCCCCTTCCCTTCCTGAACAATTCAGTCAAAAAGCATATGCATTAGCTATCCACTTTTTTGACCCACAGAGGGGTTTTTATTGTTTGACCGGGATGAGAAAGCTGTCCACATGCATTGTGTGCATTGTGGTGTTCCAGTGTGGAATTTTAGAACTTGGGCCTAGTAAGGAGGATGTCTGTGTAGAATAGGGTCTCAGCATGGAGCATGTGAGTTGGAATGGCATATGGAGGATGTCCAACGCAGAGGGCGGTGACAGTTGCTCAGAGTAGTTTGACAGAGCCCAAGTGGGGTAGAGAGCATCCATGCAGTGAAGGGTGCTTCTTAGTGACAGGATATTAGTTATATATGGGTTGATCAAACAAGTAAGTATAGTAAAGGTTATGGGAGTTTAGTTTCTCAATGTTGAAGAAAGGAGTTACAAAATGGAGGAAAATAAAATGAACTACGTACTGTTGGACTGGAATTGGGAGATATCAGTGAGAACTTAAATATGGATAGATATAGTAAACCTGGCATCCAGTTCACATCTCTAAATATCATTATCAATGAAACGTGACTCATGGGAGAAATGGCTAATTACAAGGCTGGGTCAATGAAAGTACAGATGAGCCTGGAATATCTTACTGTGCAAGAAAATTGTTTAAAGAATGATGAGGTTGTGTTAAAAATGACTCAGAACTACCTCCAGTGGCCTCCCTGGCCAAATCTAAAACAATTTTAACATTAAAATAAACAATGATGGCAAGATATTATAAATAAAATCAGAACCCATGAGTACCGAAAAAAATGAATGATGGAAAATTTGATGATATGTGGGATATTTTACTGTCTCAAAGTATCTCCCTATGGAATACTTATTAATCACAAAGATTAACAAGGAATTTTATGGTGGACAAGTTTGGTGGTGATCAGAGCAGACATCAGTGTGCCGCCTGATAGGGTGCACTGAGAAGAACATGGCCTCACTTCTTTGGTATTACTGCCAAAGATGTACACCCTGAATTTAATCATGAGAAAACATCAGCCTAATTCCGATTGGGACATTCTACAAAATAACTTACCTGCAATCGTGAAAAGTTTTGAGGTCATGAAAATTAAAACACTGAAGAACTCTACCAGAATGGAAGAGACAAGACACCTAAACGGTATTCATGAGTCATTATGCTATGAAGGACATTACTAGGAAACTGGCAAAACTTAAAATCGGGTCGGAGGAGTAGATATAATAACGTATCAATTTTCTGATTTTGATGGTCGTTATCTGGTTATGTAGGAGAATTCTCCTGTTTGTAGGAAGTACATACACAGTGAAGTACTTGGGAGTGACTGGACGTCATGTCAGCTTACTCAAATCAAGAAAAAAATACTTTGTATTCTACTCTTCTTAGAAATTTTCTGTAACTTGGAGGCTGTTCCAAAAAAAATGGTAAAAACAAAAACTATCTCTGCTTAAGGATTGACTTCTTGTTTTGTTGGTGGTTTTCAGGTGGCCTGTAGTTAAAGGGAGAAACATTTTGTATTGCTGTGCAAATGCTATTAAGAGGAGCTTCTGTAATCAGTCCTGTTTTGTGAATTATTTTGTGGAAATGCAGGAACTCAGAAAGTTTTCATACAAAAATGTTCCCTGTGGCTTTGTAGGTGTGCATATATGTGTGGGTATTCTGATCTTACAAATATCTTACTAGCTTTTGAAGATAGCATTTTGTACCTTTTAACGTTCCATTTAAATTACTTTTTTAAAATTGCCATTTGCTTTTATTTCTTGGTTCACATTTTATAGATAAAGGATATAATTTAATGTTTAATATCTTATAATGGCAAATTACGGTCTTTTTAAATACTTATTCACAATAATTTTAACATTGTTATAAAATGGTAATAAGAACAGTGCCTCTTTATCGAGCGTTCTGAGTGTTGAGTATTTCCACAAAGTAAGCTGTTGGTGCTGCATTTTCTCTTCTGCAAAAGGAGGATAATTAGAGTCTCTTTTCCTCATAGTATTGTGAGGATTACATGTCAAAATGCATCTAAAGTGCTTAAAACAGTACGTGGCTGAAAGGTGCTTTGATAAGCATTGGCTAATTTATGATTATAATTATGATTATTATGTTCTATATCGGCATTATTTCATTTAATCTTCACAATTAGCCCTTGAAGTAGGTATTACTTTCCCTATTTTGCAGATGGGAAAACTAAAGTTCTGAGAGGATTAGTAATTTCCCTAAGATCACAAACCTAGAAATGATAGCCAGGATTTTAAACAATGTTTATGAAATGTCAAAACCCATACTAAAATAATTATTTCTATGTAATATTTTTTTTGTGCTCATTTACCAAAGTTTTAGAAATAATCAACATTAAAGTTTTAAGCACTTTACATTCTAATCTGTTTATGTAAAATGAAATATTCAATTTATATGCCCAGTAAAGAATATAACAACAGTACTTTATTAAAAATGTGGAAGACTATTAAAAATATGGACAAAATTATACATTTAGCTTTTTAAAAAGCATTTACTGAAAGAGCACATATTAAAAGGCAGAAGTTAATCTCTCACTAGTTATAATAATAAAATTTTTATAATAATAAAATTTTTATTAAGAATTAATAAAAATATATAAGTCTGTTGAAGCAAGACTAATGTTTAGTTTAGCACAGATGAAGAAATTTACTGGTGTCCTAAAAACTGCCTGAAAGATAACCTCTTTGTGGTATTGGATATTGTTCATATTTATCTCTTGAAATTCTTGGCTTTTGTAATCTTGCACTACCCTGGTTCTTCTTTGACTTTTCTGGCTGTGTGTTTTCTTTGCTAAGCAAATTCTCAGTCCTGACTTATGATTATAAACTTCTCCATTCTTGGTGTTTGTCATCTGTATCTTTAATCTCTTCAACAAGAGACCTTAACCTTGTCTTTAGCTTCAACTTTGGCTCTGTTTCCAGTGTCTCATCTGCAGCAC
>NW_011888839.1:2719249-2771423 GCF_000151845.1 Pteropus vampyrus
AAAAAGCATTTACTGAAAGAGCACATATTAAAAGGCAGAAGTTAATCTCTCACTAGTTATAATAATAAAATTTTTATAATAATAAAATTTTTATTAAGAATTAATAAAAATATATAAGTCTGTTGAAGCAAGACTAATGTTTAGTTTAGCACAGATGAAGAAATTTACTGGTGTCCTAAAAACTGCCTGAAAGATAACCTCTTTGTGGTATTGGATATTGTTCATATTTATCTCTTGAAATTCTTGGCTTTTGTAATCTTGCACTACCCTGGTTCTTCTTTGACTTTTCTGGCTGTGTGTTTTCTTTGCTAAGCAAATTCTCAGTCCTGACTTATGATTATAAACTTCTCCATTCTTGGTGTTTGTCATCTGTATCTTTAATCTCTTCAACAAGAGACCTTAACCTTGTCTTTAGCTTCAACTTTGGCTCTGTTTCCAGTGTCTCATCTGCAGCACTTTCCAGTATTTATTTCCAAGCCCTTAGTAGTTATATCCTAAATAACCTTAAATTCAGAATATATAAAATCTCAGTATCTTTCTACCAGTACCTTCTAGGAGTGTGGGGTAGATTGTGAGGGGAAAACCCTCACTAATTCTTTTCTTACGGTCTATCCCTAGAAATCGTCTCTTACATTTCATCTTTATTCAAAGGAGTAATGTCTTTCAGATTAACTTACTATTCCTTTTTTCTACCATGACCAAGACCATATCACTCAATAGCTATTATTTCAACTGTTGCCTAGATGGTCTCTTTTTATACTGGTGCTGCTCTCATTTTAATTACTGCATATGCCTTGTTATTCCTCTTACCAGATATCCACAATGGCCTCTCTTTTATTTGATTCTCAGGATCCATAATTATGTCCTTGATTTACTTACACAAACTTATTTCCTTCAGTATGTGTAAGCATAGGAGTCTGTTTATGTCAGTGTGCCTTCATTACATCTTTCAGGGAGACAATTTCTTTGCTGTTTTCCTTGTCTCCCTTACCCTTGTATGCTCTCTTTTCCCTGCTTGAGCGAGTCCTACTGAGCTTTAAGTTCTGGTTCAAACCATAACCTCATGAAGCCTTTGTACTTCATTCATCTGCACAGTATCTAAATTATTAATGCATTATAGTCTGTACTTCACTATTTAGATCTTAATAATGTATATGCATTGTTTCGTGTTAATGTTAGTCTCATCTCTGACTATATTAAACAGTTTTTAGCAATGAAATTGAGATTTTTACAGCTTGTATGTTACCTTCAGTGTTGGCACATACTGGATACTCAGCAATACTTTCTGATTAGTTGTAAAAAATTGCAAATCGCTTGCAGTTGCATACCTGGCAAATGAACAAAAGGCAGAGACTTTCTCTACTGTTCAAGAGATCTTAATTTTTAGGGTGGAGGAAGGGAAGAAGGACGGAAAGAAAAAAGGTAACAAATTCTTTTCTAGTTGCTGCATATATTCAAAGGATAGAAATAAAAACAAAGTTAGGTTAAAAGAGTATTTTTATGAAAAATGGAAGATGCAACATAACTTTTCTGAATGTGGAAATTTATTTTTGTAAGCCTTGTTGGGTTTAAAAGAAATTAAGAGTAAATATATTCAATTACATATCTTATATTCAGTTCTTAGATATAGCCTTCTAATTTATCAAGTCTTTTCTGTTGAAAATTTAGGGAATTTTTAAAAATAAACCCTCTAGATAAAGGATTTCAGCTAGACTCTGCTTTTTTGTGTGAATAGTTGTTAAATGTCAGGACATTACCTAGAACTACTTATTATAAATAAAGATATAAGACTGATTATTTGTAGAAAGGGCATTTAGCATGCTAGTTAAGTAAATTTAATAGGTGAATGAAATACTGCTAACATATTTTACTGTTATTTGTTATGGTAGCCGTTTAAAGATCGCTGTGAATGGTTCTATGAACATTTGCATTCAGGACAACCAGATTCAGACATGGTACACAGGCCGGTGAATGAAAATGATATCCTGCTCGTTCACAGAGGTATGTTTAACAAAGAAATGGATGTGTATCTGAGGCACAAAAAAATACTAGTTATTGTAAATTTTAATATGTAAAATTAACCAATGCTACATATTTAGATTCTATTTTTAGGAGTAGCTGTGAAGTTGTGTCAAAAGCAAATTGTGCAAAGCTAAAGCAAGGAATTGCTGTACGGTTCCATGGAGAAGAAGGCATGGTGGGTATAAAAATAAGTGCTATGAAGATCATTGTATATAAAAGGCTAACATGAACTTGAATAAAATTTATTATTTAATTGCTAATGGAAGAGATTTAAAATTATTTTAATTTTATTATTTAGAAAAATGTTTCCCTATGTTATATATTTCTGTTGATACTTAATTTTATTTTCTTGAACCTCAGGGTCAAGGTGTTGTGCGTGAGTGGTTTGATATTCTGTCTAATGAGATAGTCAATCCAGATTATGCATTGTTTACCCAGTCAGCTGATGGTAAGTTATACAGTCTAGATGACTTTTTCTGTGACTTGTCATTTATTCATACTACTGTAGTACATTTTATTCTTTGATTCCCATAGCAGCCCTGTGAGATAGGTGGAGTATTCTCATTTCATAGGAGAGAAAATTGAAATTCAGAGCTTTTGTCTATGTGAAAATTAAAATTCAGAGTTTTTGTCTGTTACCATAGTTAATGATTGGTAGAGTCATGATTGGAACCTGGCTCAGTCTAGCATTCTTTCCTCTAAATAGTTCTCAAATACTTGTCTCAAATATTAGTGCTTACCCTAAGGAAGTTTTCGTCAGTCCTTTGTAAACTAAAACTAAATTTATTCACTTTAAGGATTGTCCTGTAGTCTATTTTTTTGAGTTAAAATTTCCTCTTGTGAAATTGTGATAATAGATGAACTTAAAAACAATACAAGTTTTTATTTGAAAAAATTAAAATTTGCTAACCCTGTTTGAGTTTCCAAGTCTTTAAATTTACTGATCATAAAAAAACAAAGTCTGGAAATCATGGTATTAAATCTTAACATATAAACTATTTATGTATAGTAACTTAGTTTTCAGTCTTTTTAAGCGATCAAGACCTGACAACTAGAAAGCTCTTATTTAACTATATACTACAGATTAAAACTCATCTTGTTGAAATGGCGCTTGTGACCTAAAGATTTGTAATTTGATATTGTAGGCTAAATGGAAATGGTTACTATTGCCTTATTTGTGTGAGATGTACTTGAGAGTTTTGTAATTTAATAAAGACATAGCCAAGTGAAGGTGGGATTTCAGCTTTTAAATGCTTTTGCACGTTTGCTTTTATTACCTGAAAATTTTTTCTTTCCCAGTGTTTAAATTCTTTTATAAGGATAGAGTGCCTCATTAATTGTAGTTCCTGACTGCATCCAAATAAACCGAGCAGCAGATTTCCATTGAATAAGGATGACTCTGAGAGGCAGGTGGGGTAGGCTGCAGTGATGCTAGGCAGCTGCAGGTATTCACCTATGTGAAAGGCGCCTCAGATACACCTGGTGTATTTGAAGTTATTTAGGGATATGGGATTGTTTGCTTTAACTCTCTAACCTTTGATTGTTTGCTCTGAGGTGAATTTGTTGAATTTGACAAGATTGATGAGGCACTTAGTTATTTAGGCCTAATCTTTGACATAAGATTTAGCATTAAAACATTGTATTTTAGATTTCTTTTTTATAGCCCCTTATTCTGAGTCTGTTTAGTTTCATACATGAAAAACAGATTTGATGTGGAATCATTTAGTCATACTGAAAATTTCTAGCAGAGCATATATAGAAGCACATAACTATAAAAATTGTGGTTTATTCTTTTTGTAAGCCATATTGAGTATTCTCTTTGGGGTCATAGTATTAATAAATTAAAATCTAGATGAAATTTTTCTTATGTTTCGTTAATAGATAGAGAATTACATGTAAGAATTAAAAATTCCTAAATGCGGGAAATGTTCAAATTGACCTAATGTTTATAATAATTTCTTTAAAACTTGCTTCTAATTAAATTAAGATGCTTACTATAGAGAGGTAATATATTATAGTGGCTAAGAGTTTGGCCTTTGGTACTGCACTGGATGTGAATCTTGACTCTGTCCCTCATTTTACTATGATCTTGGGCCAGTAAATGCAACCTTTTTAGACCTCAGTTACTTTGTTTAAAATGGTGATAACCTGTTTTTTGAAATGTAGTGAGAAATCAATTAGCTGTTATGTAAAAAACGCTTAGCCCAGTACCTGGCATATAGAAAGCAGAAATAACTATTAAATGCTATTATTTTGTGAAAATGATACTTTCTTGTGCAATAGGATTTTTCTGGAGCAATGAAAATAGCTGGGAGTGTCTCAGATATATTTATTTTGAACTTAAAACAATATAAACTTTATATTCAGTTTTAACTAGTTTTCAAGTTAAAAAATTGTTTGCCGAAGATCTTCTCCCATTTGTTTCCTTTTTGTTTTGGTTTCTCCTTATCTAGTCTTTTATTTTTTCAATTAATTGATTTTTTAAAAAAATTATTTATATATTTAAATTGAAGAAATAATTTAAATTTATCACCCCCCCTCCTGTCTACCTCGCCTCTCCCCCATCCCCTCTACCTTCTGGTGACCACTAGTTCATTGTCCATGTCCATGTCCTTATCTGTTCTTTTAAATAACCCAAACTGCCCAGAAAGTACTTAGAAAAGGAATTATACACAGACTTAGAAGAGGAAAGTTGAGTCATCAAAAATTTTTGCTAGTTCGTCAATAATCCTAAACATTCATTATTTTAATAGGTAAAAATATTTGTGATTATTCTCAGAACATTATATTTTTTGAAATTATGGTTATGTGTATCTTTGAAGTCTTTCTTCTCAGAGAATTTTGTTTTAACTCTTATATTGTGCCTGGGAATGAGTCTCAAAATGTACTTAACAGTGAACGACTAGCTTCATGTGTCTCTTTTAAGTCATTTAGCCATAAGCTTCCAAATTTGTACCTTATATCTAAGTAAATTGGCCAGGGCAATTTAGTCTAGTGCCAACTCTGAAAAATCAAAGAATAACGAAGCACAAAGTGAATTACTGTCAAAATATGTATATTAAATGACCAGACGTTTCACTTTTTAATACTTTTCCATTTTCCTTTATTTTTCTTTGATGCTTTTTCATTAGGTTTATCAGTTATTCTTTCTTTTAGCTCAGATCCCTAGAAGAGCAAGAAATAGCATGAGTTCAATAAATATTTGTTGAATGATGAGAGAATTTATAATCTGAGTTAATGATCACAGGGGAGGAGGATGTTTTAAAGTTGAGACCTCGGTATTTGGTTTTTCCATTGTACTAGATTTTTTATTTTGAGGTTTTTTTTATTGTGGTAAAATATACATAATATAAAATTTACCATTTTAATCATTTTAAAGTATCTAATTTAGTGGCACTAAGTACATTCACAGTGTTTTGTAACTATCACAAGTTTTCAGACCTTTTTCATTTAAGTGGAATCATACTCCATTGCTCTACGTTTTGATAATAATCAGTAACTATTGCCCTTGCCATTTTTACTTCTATACTTCAGTGATACTTATTTAACCTTGATTTTTTGTCATGAAGATGGCATTGTTGACTTGTGGAATTCGGGGATTTTCCAATAATTATTAAAAGGCATCAAGTTCGTTGATTCGATCTGTCACTTAAGAACAGTTTTAAATTCTGTTCCTTAAGGAGCAAGAAGTAGCGAATATCTACTGCGCTGGGCCTTTATAGGTGAATGAGATAATGTCTGTCCTAATTCGAAGCCTAGTAGTTATTTGCCCACACTGCTTAGGAAAACTGTGTGTATATGTGTGTGTGGTCTTTTAATATGTTATTTCCAGGATCCCTTGTGACACATCTTTGAACTACTTTCAGTTAAAAGTATTCTAAAAATCTTCTCTTTGCACAAAGACTTAACTGTGATATGTATGTGTAAATTAACTGCCAATTATATATTCCATAAAGAACATTCCCATGAAAATTTACACATAATGTAACCTTAGCTGAAGTTTTTATGTGAACTGATTTATCTGCATTGAAATGTTCTTCTGTATATAGATTATTAAAAATAAATTATTTTGTATTTATTTTAATAGGGACAACTTTTCAGCCTAATAGCAACTCCTATGTAAATCCTGATCATTTGAACTATTTCCGGTTTGCTGGACAGATCTTGGGATTAGCTTTGAACCATAGGCAGCTGGTCAACATTTATTTTACAAGATCATTCTACAAGCACATTCTTGGTATGGTTCTATTGCTATTTCCATAGGCAGTTACTTAAACTGTTTTTCCTATAGTCTTTAGGGAAAAGATAAGTGGAAGAATTTTAGATGAGGTAATTTTTATTTTGATCAAGGCATTTGGGGGGACTGAGGGAAAGAAAAGCAACCTATTTTCTGCTAAAAAAATTTTATTTTGTGTGTATTTATACTAAATGCATTTTAATATGAATATTAATATGAATATTAAGAGAATTGACAGTTTTTAAAATTAATAATTTTCTAAATAGCTATTTCAAAGAAAGGTTATATTGTATTAATGTGGAAGAAACATAAGCTTAAATTAACAGACCTTCAAATTCAGGAATTAGCATCTATTTTAATCATGCTGTGAATTGGAGTATTTTTTGCAGTTTTACAGAGTATCTGTAGAGGGCAGTATTTTACCATTAAATAGATAAGGAAAGGCAGAAACATTTAGAATATAACTGCTGAATGTTTGCATTTTTAGGTATTCCTGTAAATTACCAAGATGTGGCATCTATTGATCCAGAATATGCCAAAAATTTGCAGTGGATTTTAGATAATGATATTAGTGATCTGGGTCTAGAACTAACTTTTTCTGTTGAGACTGATGTGTTTGGAGCAATGGAAGAGGTGCCTTTGAAACCTGGGGGTGGAAGTATTCTTGTGACACAAAATAACAAAGTAAGTATCTGAATTTTTACCTTAGCCATATTGTTTGTAACTTGGCCCTGACAGTTTGCCAATTACTCTAAAGTCTTCTGACACTAGCTAAAAAACTTTTGCTGTTTAATAACATATTATGAAAGGTAAAATATTTAAGTTAGTTAAACCATCAAATATCAGACTTTGAAATTAGAAAGGACCAATTCAGTACTGTGTTAGATATACTGAGGCGGTTCCTGAAGTGGCCTAGGGCACAATTCTGTTGATTATATAAATTGGGCATCTACATATTGAAAAATTCGATTAGAAATATAAGCTTACATCAGGGTCACGTTTGTACTAATCACTACTTCATTTTTTAAAAGTACCATATTAAAGACTTTCAGTAGAGAAAAGAAGTTCTAGTGTTTAAACTGTACATGTTTTTGAGATATAGTAAATCTGTTACAGAACTTGTTTTTTTTTAACCTTATAACTTATTTTTATATATTATTATAGCTCCTGTTTATACATATTATTTTTAGATCTTAGAGTATGTTTTAAATTACACTGTTGAAATCATGTTAATATATAACACAGTTTTATGTTTTGATATATAGGAAATTGGGAGTCAGAATATTTGGTTTTGGAATTCCAATTCTGTCTCTTACCAGTAGCAATTTATGGTTAAACAAGACTAAAACCTTTTTCCTTTCCTATAGTTGAATTATAATTCCGAGATAGCTTCAGAATCAACTAACTGTAAAAAGCAATGTTCATTGAACTATTTTGTAAACTAGAGATTTAGTAAAATATAAATTTTTTTTTAAAGGCCAAAAGACTTGGCCTTATTTTAATTAAACTCTTTGAGCCTCAGTTTTCTATTTTGTAAAACTGAGTTAATAATACCTCCCATACAGAATTGTTACTAGTATTTTGTAAACTGAAAAGCATGATACAAAAGTTAGTTGTTATTGGATAGTTTTGTATAAAAATAAGCTTTTAGATACATACAGGGATTTGGAAACCTGTATTAAGCTACAAAATTTTACTTTTTTGAAACTTAGCCACTACATATAAAATAACACGAAATTTAATTTTAGAAAATAAAATCAAGAGCTGAGTTTTTGCACATTTATCCTTAGAAATTTTTTAGTTTACCCTCTCATTTTACATATGAAGACACCGAATCCTAAAGCTGGGGCCAAAACCCAGGTTTCCTACTATCAAGTCTAATGTTCTTCATACTGCAAAATTAATCATGTTGAGGAAGTGCTTACTTTACTTTTAATATGGTGAGTCATGTGAAGCTCTAGAAGGTTAAAATAGTAAAGTGCCTAAATTGATTTGTAAAATCTGTATGAGATTGCTAATGAGTGAAAATATTTTTAAAAATCTTCTAATTATTAGATTGTCCACCTTTTAGTGCATTTGTTACTTTATTTTATACTGGAGATCTACTCTCAGTTAGGGGTACTGAAGTCATATAATCTTTATTATAAGCCAGTGATTACTTTTCATGAGAGAACTTCAAACATGATTCCTATCTGTGAATACTGTATCTGATGAGTAGATTTGTCATTCCTCCCTGATACAGTTTGACAAAGTGGAAAGACCCATCAATAATTGCATAATAGCTATATTTATGCTTGTTTCTTCTAACACCTTCCCCTCTCACTATGATATGATTTTAGTTTAAATTTTTAAATTTATATTTTATTAATTCCTTTGCATTTGTGTTTTATTGAAATCTAGAGAGAAGGAAGGTATTGAAAAATAATAAATAATATTCACATACTCTTCATTTTGAGTCTAGTCTGAGGTTGGAATACTATTGTAATATTAATAAGGTTGAAACTTTTGTTTCTAAGTTTAATACATTTATATTTAACTATATTAACTAATTGCTTGGTGATTACAGGCTAACTTCTTTTTTAATGATTGGTTTTGGTAATAGAGGTAAAAGCTGGATCTCAATCACTAATATGCTAATTCTCAGCTTTCATTTTTCTGGTGTAAACATTTCTCACAATAAATTGAGCCTCTACATTTTCTAATATTACCAGGAAGAGTCAAGTATAATTTTATATCTTAATTGTTGATACTTAAACATTTAATGCTTATTCAGTAAACATGCCCATATCTTAAACTGATCACTCATTTAAATTGTTAAAGTATTTGATTTGCAAATAAAATTTTCAAACCATGTTATTTAGAGGTTTTATTTTTTAACATATGTTCTGTCATGAACTTTTCTGTTAACTTTAGGGTCAGCTTTTTATCCACTTATCTTTATAGGTATAAAGTTATAATTGTCATGTTCAGAGTTCAGCTTCAAAATTTTAAGCATATTGAAGCTTAAATTACTTGCTAGACTTGTTTGTAAGAGAAATTCTGTGTAAGCTGATCTCCACATGGGGGAGTCATTTATTCCTAAGTTTTATGGAAAGGCTTTGGTAATTATAAAGTGAAACCAAATAGATGAAAATTCCTTTGTTTAAAAAGCAGTACATTAAAAAATAAAAATAATGTAAGGCAGAAGACTATCAGTTCCATTTTTGAAATATAATGTCTTTTAAGTAATTTTGTATCTGACAATGATTTTAAAACTTAGGGGGCGGGGGGGGAAACCTGGGTTCAACTTTGAAAAAGAACGAAATAACAAAAACCGAAAAATTAAAATTAAAAAAGAATTTCAACCCCTTTTTTTAAGTTAGGCTTTCACTTTTTCACTTTTAATTTCACTTTTAAATTATTGATCAAAAGCTGAAATCATTGAACCATAAAATCTTGAGTTAAAAGCGACATTTTTTGCTTAGATCTTTAGTTCCAGCTCTTAGAATTGAAGAGTAATCTACGTGGGTTTTAAATGTTAACAACACTTTTACAATACTAATCATAAGTTCATTCAGGCTGGGAGAGAAGAAAATGGGGCGGGGGATGGGATTGGATGTCAAGGGATGGAGGAGGTGGCATGGAAGTTGAATTATAGGGGAGAAGCATTAAGTGGTCAGATAGGAGTAAGGAAAGGGAGAAGGAAGCGTTCTGGGCTTACAGGAAGGTACAGAGTTGATCAGGCATGTGTTTGGGAAATCACAGATAAATCAGAGTTGTCGATCTTAGCTTTGATTGCGAAGTGAGTTAGTGGAAAAAGATGAAGTGAGGGAGGTAGATGGGGCCAAATTCTGAAAGACTTAGCATTCACAATTAGTAATTTGAAAATTATTCTGAAGGGTGTGTGGACAATGTGGACATTGAAGGGAGTAACATGGTCAAATTTCTATTTTTTAAGAAAAACAAACTGTGAAGAATGGATTGAAATGGGGCAATACTAGAGTCAGGACAGCTGATAGGAGGTTGTGGCATTTGTCTGTGGAGCGTGTATGAGATTTATAAGAAAGTGGCACTGAGGATGGAGAAAATGAGATAACTTTCAAGGATATAGAATTTATAGAACTTCGTAATTAATTGTTTGGGAAGGTGAAAAACATCAGCTCAAGGATGACTGCCACTTATATGGATTGGCCCCCGGAATGACTGTTGGTATTGCCATCTTCCTCTTCATCAGTCTCATTACTGTCAGTTCTGTTTTCTAGTGACAATAATGACTCCTGCCTGTTGAGTCCTTTGTATATATTTTACGTATTTGAGATGTGTTCTTTGTGCATTTCTCATTTACTATAACAGCCTTTTGAGATAGTTATTTCTATTTATTGAGTGTGGAAACAGCTTTAATATTAAAAGCATCTGACATTTATTAGGTGTTTATAATGTGTTAGGCACTGTTCAAAGTGCTTTATGTGTATTAACTTATACTTAAACAATCCAATGAAGTGTAGATATCCTTTTCTATAGGTCAGAAAACCAAAGCATAAAGGGTTTAAGTAGCTTTCATCCAAATCACATGGTTATTTAATAAGTGTTAGAGCTAGAATTCGAATCCAGGCAGACTATAAATTTCAAGCCTGAGCTTGTAACTATGACACTATATTTCTTTAGAAGTTAAATAACTGTCTTAAGGGCTCAAAATTAGTAAGTGGTGGACCTTCAGTTTAAATCAAGGTCTGTATGACTGTGTAACTACTAGGCCTCTCATTTACTAAGTCAGTAAATAAGAACAAGGTAGCAAATACAAATGTGGTATGTTTTCCTCCACTTCATTTTTACATAGTTAATACCTTATATTTTATTTCTATTTGGTTTATTTCACACGCAAACATATTTGATGCACATATAAGCACAAAATACAGGCTCTTGTATATAGATTATTGACTTAAAGTGGATTCCTCATTTTTTATCCTTAGAAAAGTATACTATGAAAGATCTTTTATTACTCTGAAGATTTTTTAAACAGTTCAGAGCTGAGGTTCTCCATATTGAGTGTATGTGTGTATTATATTGTGTTTTAAATTATCTTTAATATCTTCCTGTCAACAAGGAGAACATACTTTTCCTTGCATTTCAGTTAGTATAGTCTAAAAATTCAGGAAATCTATGAAATAGTAACCTGAAGAATCACTGTTTTAAATGACTAATTTTTTTTTCAAGGAAGCTGAATAGGATTTTTACCAGACTATCAATCTTTGTAACTAATTTGTGACCTTAAAAATAAGAATATAATGGTAAAGAAAAAATTATTGAAAAACATCACATTGTAAGAATGTGCCTCTCCATTTTCTTGTATCTACTTATTCCTACAGAAGGAACCTGGTATTCTTTTGACTCCTAGGTAGAGAAATTTTCAATGAGAACACTTGCAAACCAGAGCAATAATAATAAAGGAAAGAAGGTTTTCTTATTAAAGTATTTATATTCAAACAGTGAATTGAATTATGCCAATAATAATGCCATTTAAACTTTTAATTGCTAAAAAGAATAACTTCCAGACAGTTTTACAAATGTGACCAAGTTTATCATTGTACTTATTATTTAAATATGATTAATTTAGATATTTTTCTAGAAGTGATGAAAAAGATTTTTAAGAGGAAAAATAGTTTCAAAAAGTGTGTCAAGTTTCAACATCACCACCATCCCTCCTAAGAAGACATAGTATAGATCCAAAGCCTAAAAAGAAGTTAGAATTTTTAGGACTATTTCTGAGCGGTGTTGTTGTCCATTGTACACATTCAGAAGACTAGGATATTATTAAAATGTTTCTGTAACTGGACATGTAATTTAACTGGAACATAGCATCTGAAAGTTGCATCTCCTTAATCTTAGTGTTATTTTTCCCTTTGCTGTTATTTTTTGCTTTCTTGTATCAGTTATCAGGCTCAGAAGTTGAGCTAGAAAAAAAGATGCTAGGACTTTTTGTTGTTCTTACCTCCATGGATTTCTAAGTTGAAAACTTTCTTTATGTTAACACAAGTACTAACTCAAATTCTTCTATATAGATAATTATTCGATTTGGCATCTGGTATTATTTTATGCCCTCAAAGAATTAACAACAGAACTCAGGTGGGAATAAATATGCCATTTCTTGGGGATAAAAGATTCCCTCCCCTCCCCCCTGCCCCCCCAATTATATCATTTCTTTTAAAACCTTAGAACAAAGTGAGATTTTAGGTTTGGTTTATATTTAATGTTTAATTGTGCAGCTCTTTATGCCATTGTTTTGTAGACTGATTGTCGTCTATGGGTCCACTGTTTCTTTAAGGCATGTAAGATATTTGGTGTAGTTATGCAAGGGCATAAAGTGTGGAAGTGAATCATTTAGCTGCCTTTATAAGTAGTGGGAATGCAGCCAGTGTATTTCTATAGCACAATATGAACAGTCAAAATGTTAGTGCATACTAATAGCGAATGTTCATAGTAATTATTGTATCAAGAAAATGTTAATGTGTATTATTCTATTTGAGGATGTGCTGTTTAAGGAAGGCAGAGCAACATATTTTAGAAGCAGTTTGATATAGATATTTTCTGTTTTCTGTAGACTTTAACAGTTAAACACGGTATCTCTCAGCTACTTGGAAAACTTATTTTACTATACTCAGAAGGATTTGTGATGGTTAGGATTTATTATTGTACTGAGAAATAATTTAGACCAACATCCGTTCACATTTAAATTAACAGTATGGAGAGTGGTACCTGAAGGACGTGATTTTCATAAATTGATATCCAATAACTGTGGGCCAGAGTTACGGAAATAAATGTGGAAAATAATATTAGATGGAATATAAGGGATGTTTCAGGAGAGTTTAGTACACTTGTGAAAATTTATAAAAATAGAATGTATGAGGAAAAAATGGGAATAGATAAAGAGAATGTGTATTATTCTTATATATGGAATGCAATGGCAAATTAAAATAGGTTAAGTGTACTTGAGCGATTCACAAATCTTTTATTTTCATGCTTTAATTTATTAAGGTCTTGAGCAATGATTATTGAACCTTAAGATTATAAAAGTAAAACCTCTTGGGAAAAAGCTGTTCTTGTTAAGGGAAGATAGGGTCTCATAGAGCACCTTAAACATATAATTAATGAATGAATGGAGGAGGAAAATTGTATGTTCAGTAAGCAACTTTAGTTAGAGCAGATGGAAATTGGAAGATAATCATGTGCTAATGCTGAAATCACTGCTAGTTATCACTTAGTATGTTGTTATATACTATTTCTTGATTGGACCCTGAAAATTTAGTTTTATATTTCTGTTTGATTGTTTGGCACATATTTCTGTCTCTCTCTGTCTAGTAATGTAACTTGTAGTAACTAATTCCTATATAGTGGAGAAAAACTTTTGAGTGGTAGGGAGTGGGATTTAGGGTAGGAATAGATTAAATAGCAGAGATGGCAGCTTTCCCTGTACCAGATTGTATAAGGAGCGATGTGGGGTTGGGGGAGAGCTGTGAGAAATCCACTATACCACTTCTGTAGCTCTGAGATATGGAGAATTCATAGTAGTCATATATAATTTGCTGGCTCAGTGTCTGTCTTTTTTTAGGGGGGGGCAAGGAGTGGGGCGCTGGAGAACAGAGCATCAGATTAGTGCCTAAATAAATAAATAAATAAATAAATAAAGGGTCCTAAAACAAGCTTTGTGACCTTTGTGTTTAAAGCATTTGTTCCTGAGACGTGAGAACTATATACAACATTGCTTTTAACTCAAAAGTTTCACTTAGATGTAATTTAAAATATAAAAATGACAATTGATATATATAGACATGATAATTCATTCTAGTCTGAGCCAGTATACATTTTTTTATTACCAGTTAAATTTTAAGCGACAGTATTTTCTATGATGATGGGAATGTATTTTAAAATGTGCAAAAATAGCTTACCTTAACTAAATCAAATCGGCTACACTTAAATGAACTATTTTAGCAAGTATGTATTAAATGAATTTGTTGAATGTATGTATTTATTACATATTTTTGAACACTTACAAAGTGGCCACCACTGTTTGAGGAGCTGAGGATATATGCTAGTAAACCAGACAGAGCCCTGCCTGCAGAGAGATTATATCCTAATGAGCCATTTCAGTCAGAGACACCAGGAAATATAAAGACACTGAGACAAGCTTGTGTTTGGGGAATAGTGCGAGTGAACAAGGGGGAGAGTGGATGGAAATGAAATGAAAGAGGAAGGCAGAGGCCTAGGTCACTTAGGGCCTTATAGACTAGGAAAGGAATTTAGATTTTACTTTAAGTACCATGAGAAGTCATTGTAGAGTGTTGGGCAGGAGAGCTATGTGATCTGAATTATATATAAAGATATATATAAAACATCCATATTAAAAAAAATTGGTGTGAAGAAGAAGCAGTACAGAGGCAAAATGGAAACAGAGACACCAAGTATTGCGGTAATCCAGGTGAAAGATGATGCTGGCTTTGGACCAGGGTGCTGAAAGTGGAGGTAGTGAGACAAGGTCAGATTGGGAATAATTTTTGAAGGTAGATCTGATAGCACTTGCTGTTACAGGATGTGAAAGAAATCATGGGTGATTGCTTCCTAGGATTTCGGCCTGAACAATTTAGTGAATGGTAGGTACTGGTTTACTGAATGTATAAATATTGGTGCCAAATTAATTCTTTTTTTAAAGTTTTCATTCAAATATAGCTAACATACAATTTGTATTAGTTTCAGGTGTACATCATAGTTATTCACCATTTATATACCTACAGAAGTGATCACCATTGTATGCCTAGCAACCATCTGACACCGTTGAACACTATTACAATATTATAAACTTTTTTCCCTATGCTGTACACCACATCCCCATGACTTGTTTTATTCCTGGAAATTTGAACCTCTTATTCCCCTTCTTTTTTCCCCTTTTTTTGATTTTTCAATTACAGTTGACGTTCAGTATTATAAATTAATTCTAAACCTTTACCTCTTAAATTAGAGTGATTGTATCAACATTATCTAAAGTATGTGGAATCAAAAAAAGTCACCACAAAGTCACCACAAAAACTTTTTTTTTATAGGCGGAGTATGTCCAGCTTGTTACTGAACTTCGAATGACACGAGCTATTCAGCCTCAGATCAATGCTTTTTTACAGGGCTTTCATATGTTCATTCCACCTTCTCTAATACAACTTTTTGATGAATATGAATTGGTAAGGAAAAACATCAATTCTTTTGTTGTTACTCAACAGTACAAAACTACGGTTGATGTAATTCAGAAATAATTTTGGAGTACTAGGATGAATGGAATAATGTATATTAAGAAATATGTTTAATGTTTATGTTTAGAGATCTGTTATAAAATGTGTGATTGTCATTTCTCTTGAGCTTCATAACCAGATTAGCAATTCTTTAATGTGAAATGGAGTGCTGTGGCGATAAACAGGAACAGAATATTATTTCCAAAGTATACCTGGGAGATATTGAAGGGCAGTCTTCCAAAAGCAACATTCATATTATTTCTGAATTTTTTTATTTGGTCATATGAAGAAAAGGATCCTGATTCTAACTTTTTGTACTTCCAAAAAGAAGAATTAAGAGGGTTTTTCTGTTGTATTTGTGTTACCTTCTGCAGCTTCTTATTTCAGCTTATATGTAATTTTATAATTTTCCATTTTAAACCTCTGTGGAATCCACTCTTTGCTAGTTTTTAGTCTCTATTGAATGTTTTGTTATGATCCTTTAGTTTGCCTACTTTTTACTATTATTATCTAATGGGATTTCTAATTATATATGATTTATGTCTGCATTTTCTCCTATTTCTTTTTTCTCTTATTTTTGGCAATAAATTATTTTCAAACTCTTTGACTTCCTAATAGAGTATAGGTCTTTTCCTATTTTAAAAAGTATAATTTGGAATAGTAACTAGATCAATGGAAAAGTATCCTTTAGTTTCTATTCTATCTCAGAGAATTAGTTTTACCCTATACCTTTCATTTTAATATATGAATAAGTACATTGGTGTGTACTTTCAATTTTACATATATACCAGTATTTTTAACTAATCACTCATAGTATATCTTATTAAAGTAGTGAACAAAATTTGCTAATTAATTTTAAGTCACTTTTGATTTAGTCTCATTAAATAATCAGTTTTGAGTTTTTTTTATTGTGTTTTTAGGTTTAAGATTAATGGTTTAGCATAGACTTGTCTAATTTTTTCATAATGATAAAAGTTATTTTTAGCATTTAAAAATGGAGGAATACTTACTTATCAAGTGTTAAACAGAGAATTACATTATTTCTGGGCCTGTGGTATAAAAAACAAATGGCCACAAATAAATAATTGACAAAAACTTTGCCACATAATTTAAGTCCTATGAAACTTTTTATAGAATTAGAATATACATGAGAAAAATACATGCATCATAAATGTATAGCTTGATGAATTTTCACAGGCTGAGTACATACACATGAAAGATCAAGGAACTGAGAAATCCTAGCATTGCAGATGTTCCTCTCATGTCCTCTTCCACTCACTATCCCCTGTCATGGGTGACCACTCTCCTGACTTATGATATCACAGATTAGGTTGCCTGTTTTTTAACTTAATGTAAATGGAATAATCACCTGGAATATATTTGACTCCTTTAACTCAGCTTTTTGTTTTTGAGAATCATTCCTGTTGTTGCATGCAGTTGTAATTTGATCATTTTCATTCCTGTATAATATTTCATTGTATCAGTATACTTTTTTGTCTTTTCTATTCTTGAACATTTGGGTTGTTTTTCTGTTTTTGTTTTTTTTTAGTTTCAGACTATTTAAAATTGTGCTGCTATAATCATTCGAGTACATGTCTTTAGGAGAGCATATGCATGCATTTCATTCTGTAGGTTACATACCTTGGAGTAGAATTACTGGCATATAGGGTGTGCATTTATTCCATTAGAGTAGATACTAGCAAATAGTTTTCTAAAGTGGTATGTCAGTTTACACTCTCATCAACAAATGAGAGAGTTTCTGGGTATTCCTGTTCCTCACAAACATTTGATATTTTCTTTCCTTTTCATTTTTACTATTCTAGTGGATCAGTAATGGTATTTTGTTGTGCTTTTAATTTGCATTTCCCCGGTGATTAATGAAGTTAAATGTTTTTTATATGTTTATTAGCCATTTGTGTACTCTGTCTTTGAACTGTTTGTTTAAGTAATATGTCCATTTTTCTATTGTGTTTTCTGGGGTTTTGTTACTGATTTTTGGGATTCTTTGTTCTTTATAGGAGTCTTTATATATATATATTATACTTTGGTGTCTTTTAGTGAATAAAAAGTTTTAATTTTAACACAGTTCAGTTTGTCACTTGTTTCTTCTTTTCTTTTTTTAAATGGATGAGACTTTTTGTGTCCTGTTTAAGAAACTATTTTTTATTCCAAAGTCATGAAGGTATTTTCTTCTGTTTTCCTCTAAAAGCTTTATTCTGCCTTTCACATTCAGGTCTGCTGCTGGAAAAAGTTTAATTGTGTTTTTTATATTAGACGTTAGGTCAGGTTTGCTAGACTGTATTAGACTCTGGCTTTACTAGGTTGAGCTGCTTCAGATGGTGGGATTATGGAGCATGCTGTAGGGATGACCCTGATTTATGCAGTAATGATAGTTTTATTATCAAATACTTGGTATTTGCCAGGTGCTTTTTACATATTAACTTTTAAAATCTTCACAATGGACCTCTGAGGTAAGTATTATTATTCCCATTTTACACATGGGTAACACTAGGCCAAAGAAGGTGCGGAACATGCCTGTGTTCATAGAGTATGTGTTAGAGTCAGACTGTGAACCGCTGTGACCCAGAACTCAGATTCTCTTCATCAGTGTTGCCAAACTGCCTCTCAGTGGCATGAGTTCTAAGTGGGACTTGGTTTTAGGACCTTTTGTATGACTCTGTCTTTCATAGGAAAAAGCCATGCTACACTGGGATAGGAAATTTTTTTAAAAAGTTGTCGTAAGCATCTAAGCTTAGATGTGCATCTGAGTTAAAGGATACAGGTTAGATTCCAGAGTTTTAGTGAGACGAGGGTATCTAGTAGTGTCAGTGTCCTGAAATGGAGGTGTATCATCCATTGTGTACAGAATGCAGTCCTAAGTCAAGAGATGATTATTACGTTCAAAAATGGTGGCAACATTGTCGTAACACATCTATAATACTGCTGCAGTTCAGGGGTTCCTACCAAATGTCTGAGGGACTGTCCTTCCATACTGTGTTGCTTATGAATTTATCAATGGGGTTACCAGAAGATTAAAACATTGAGTCCACGTGACTGCTAATTACACTAATGGTTATAAACACTTGGATGACTCAGTTTCTGCCCGGTAGTATGGGTTATATATGTTGTACCCAGTTTCAGCAGATTAATTCAGTTATTTTGTAATTTTTTTAAAAAATAATAAATTATTGATTAGGACTTAAAATCTTTTTGGTATATGTACTTTTTATTGTAAAATTCCCCTTCCAACTATTTGTTTTCAGTCAATTTAATAACTTTTGCCCAAGTGTTAAATGGGATAATAAAAGTCTTTTATCCTCTTCATAAAAAGTTATAACATGATATTCATGAAATAGGTCAAATTTCTTGAGAGAATATAGTTTTAGTCATTTTTATTAATTGTTTTCAGTGAACACATACTTAATGTTATTAAAAGCTTATTTTCAGCTTAGAAGGAAGAAGATTAAACTTATAGATTGTAAAAAACATGTAAAATTCATTCTCACTCCCTTTTGGCAGATCTGTATCAGAGTCCAGCCACAAAACAGAATTTCCCCAGATGTTTCAAATAAAGAAGCTTTAAGAAAAGGAGTATTGCAGAAGTGTGGGCAGTGTTAGGAATAAAATTTGGTGAGGCATCCAGAGATAGTGGAAAGCCTTTATCATTCCTAGAATTGAAGAGACAGGTGGAAGAATTATTGTAAGGAGCCCTGTGATGAGCAGACATGGCTTTTGAAAAGATGTGCTGATGCCGGGAGGGAGCAGAAAGTACTCTGACCTTCAGACTTTTGACTGTTTACAGTGACAGGCCCAACCTGAAGCCAGTAGGCCCATTCTGCTGGGATCAGTTTCCTAGGGCACAGGACAGTGCAGAAAAAGGCGGTGGAAAATGGACACTAACCAGAACACCTTCATCTAGTAAAAGATTTTATAGTATTACGGCAAGGAGAACTAAAACACTAGCAGTTCTCAAACTTTTTGATCTTAGGACCACCTTAAAACAAAAGCCTTTTTATTTATGTGAGTTATGTTAATTGATATTTATTGTATTTGAAATTAAAACAGAAATGTAAAATGTCTTATACATATAAAACATTACATATTAACATAAATAACATTTTAAAAATTAAAACTATTTTCCAGAATAAAACAAAAATAGTAGGTAGAGTGGTATTATACATTTTTGCAAGTTTCCTTAATGGCTGTCTTATTAGAAGACAACTGGTTTTTCATATCTGCTTCTGCACATTATCTGTTGTGATATTTTGGTAGAACTATATGGAGAAAGTCGAGCCTCAGATAAGTTAGAAAAGGGAGAACCTTGCAGGAACCCCCAAGAGTTCTTAGGCATCGACTTAAGTTAACCTTCATTAATCTTCAAAGCACCCTCTAGTCATTTATATAATATGAGTAGTTGCTGTAGGAAATGTGATTTTGAACCACATTATATCTATATTTTTGTAATAACAAACCTTGCAATTCTGGCTTGTTGGCGTTTAGTTCAGTGTAGGCTAGTTATTGCCTCATGTGACTAAACACATCCAACTGTGAGAAATGGACTGATTCTGAGATGTGGACAAGCTCTTTTTCATGTTCTCTTTTCTCTTGGGAAAATAGTGGTAAATACTTTTGCCAATATTAATTTCATTTTTAGTTGTTTGATTGCTATTTCGTTTGATGATGTTCCTGGAAAAAAGGCTACTAAAAGTTATTAGGAAAATTACCTTTTTCTCTCAACTAGAGGAAAGTTAACTTTAAAGGATCCAAATTATTCCAGAATAGAGTTCTTCAAAGGCTTGATTCTTTTTTAAAAAATAATTATTATATTACCTCCTTTCCCTAATGATTAAGGTTTCTTGACGATTTATTTATTTATTTATTTTGCTTAATTTAGGATTCAGATCTTTGTTGTCACTTTCATATTGAGAGTATGGTCTCTAGAATTTAATAACATTCATAAAACTAAAGATAATGTTCATAAAATTGTTGCACATATAAACTTGTTGCACATGTGTTTATATATAAACATAAATTATTGTTTCTTATGTTTTAAATTGTATCAGTAAAGAGATATCTTCAGTCTCATAGTATTTGAGATTATCAGTATCAAGGGTTCTCTCCCATGTACTACTTGTTAATTGATGACGTGCAGAAACTGTCACAAAAATAAATCAGTTTTACATGGAATTAGTGTCTAATTAAGGCAGATTTACTATTTAAATGTAATAGTTTTTTTTTTTTTTTTTTTTTACTCCCAGAGAAGATTAATGAAATATTTTTCTTTTTCCCCAAAGGAGCTACTGCTTTCTGGCATGCCAGAAATTGATGTGAGTGATTGGATAAAAAATACAGAATACACAAGTGGCTACGAAAGAGAAGATCCCGTTATTCAGGTAAAAATTCTCCAGAGCTTAGAATGAAGTTAAGTTTGCCATTTAATTTTGTAAGCTTTTCAGCACTATTGGATGAAAATCTACATTAATTAACAAAGTAAAGTTTTCTCCTAAATTCTTCTCATGGGAATTGCATATGAAAGCTTTGTCTGAAATCACTTTTGATAAATGAGTTTCTTAGAATAAAATATACTTTATGAATGCTGCATATTTCTATGGTATTAAGAAGTCTACAATTGCTCAGAAATATGAGCTAAGTTTTTTTTTTTGTTGTTGTTGTTGTTAGTGGTTCTGGGAAGTTGTGGAAAATATTACTCCAGAGGAGAGAGTTCTTCTCCTGCAGTTTGTTACTGGCAGGTAAGAAGTGTTTTCATGATAATGTGGAAAGAATTTTTGTATGCCGTTTCTAATGGTTTAGTGATAAACAACCAAAATGAATTGTCAGTTTCTTACCTCCCTTTATGCTTTTTTTATATTGAACAAGGATTTATTTAGGAATTTATAAAACATATAGTTTTCAGTAAATGTTTATTTTATGTATTAAAAAAAAATATGTTCCAAGCAGAACTATCAGCATGTATATTAATTTTATAATTTGGTAATCTTTTCATTCTATAAATAAGTCAATGATAGTAGCCCAATTTTTAATATTTGTATGTTGCTGGGCAACACACACACACTCACACACTCACATACACACATACACTATACCCATACACAGCAATTTTTCTCCAATTCTTACCAAACTTTTAAATTCTCAAGATTCATGGCCAAAAAATAATTCGTGATACCACACTTTGAAAAGTTTACTTTTGCAACCAATTAAATATTATAGATTAGAAAACTAGATGATTTAAATCTTTTAAGTTATATTTCTGAAAGATGTAAAAAAAAGTTTGATTTTCATTCTTGATAACTCAGAATTTTATCTGTGTCCTCCTATTTATGAAAATACAGTTTGATTATTTCATTGTAAGTGTACATGGTTCTGCGAGGAAAGTCGCAACACAGAATATTAGAGGAATAGGAATATTAGAGGAAAACTACCTTTGCCAGCAGCAACTATTGTAAACTACTATAAACAATTTACTTCTCTCCATTTTTTGCTTATGTTAAAAATATAATTGTGGGTGTATATCTATATATGTATGATATATGTATGTAATTTAAAGTCTACTTTTGTCTTTTTTAAAAAAATCTATATGACCATTATAGAAAATTTGGAAAATGGGGAAGATAAAACAAAATGAAAATCCCATTAAGTAATTCTACTATACAGAGATAACACTATTAGCATTTTGCTTTATTTTCATAGTCTTTTTAACTATATGTTAGATAAATAGTTGGAGTCACACAATACATCTATCTAATTTTAAAGAGTAAATAAAACATGAATATTCACAGATTATAGACTAAAGATGTGAAAGAAAACCTTGTTAAGTTTTGGGAGTTTGTTTTGTGTGGGTTTTTTTTTTTTTTTTTTTTTGGCTTCTTCGTTCCAAGAAATACCTAGAGGTTGAGTAGTTTAATAAAAATAATTAAAAATTATATTTTCTATGTAGTAAAGTTAGACAATTCAAATTAAAAATATCGTGTAATCTCAGTCACCAAAGATAATCACTGATGCCATATTTGTTATTCTTCTATAATATTCTCACATATATAAATTTTTACTTTTTAAAAACATTGTTCCTGTTTTATAATTTCTGTATTTTGCAATATATCATTAAAAATTGTTCCATTTATAGATCTAATTTTTAAATGGCTGCCTATTCTTCAATTTATAAACTTCCTTTAATTGATATTGTCCTTTATTGCTAAATTTTCCTGTTTATGAATAATGCTGATCGTATAAGGAATTCTTGTATACTTGCAGGCCAATATCCTGTGTTACTTATATAGGATAAATTCTACACAGAGAAATTTTAGATAAAAAAAAATATACATTTTTCTAACCTTGATACATATGGTTAATTTACCCTTCAGAAAGATCAGTATTCACATCAGCAGAGAGTGAGAGGGCCTGTTCCTTTTATTCTATCAATATAAGATGTAATTGTTTTTATTTTAATATAACTTCTTATTTATATAATTTTTTGTGTGTTATGTGAATTGCCTGTCTTCATTTTTTGTGTATTATTCTGCTGCCATTTAAAAAAATTGAGTTTTAAATATTCTTGATATATTAGTGACATTAAATAGTTTTCTCAGTTTATCACTTGCCTTTTAACTTTATTAAGTTAACTATAGAGGTTTTCATATAATTTAAATTATAAATTTAATTTATACAATTTATAAAATAAAAGTTTTAAATTATGTTGCAAGATGATTATCAGTACTTTATATAGTACATTTTACTTATATAGTACATTTTTTTCCTGTAGCTTTTTATAGAGTCTGTTTTTACATTTCAATTTTAAACTGACTGGATTTTATTTTGGTTTATGTTGTGAGGTAGGGCTCTTTTGTTATTTTTCTAATGACACTAAAAGCCCAGGCAAAAAAAGAAAAATAGATAATTTTCTTCTAAGAATTTTGTAGTTTTAGTTCTGAAGTTTAGGTCTTTGATTCATTTTGAGTTAATTTTTGTAAATGGTGTTAGATAAGGGTCCAAATTCATTTTTGTGTGTATGTGTGGTTTTCCCAGTCTTTCTAGTTTGTTGAAAAGACTGTCTTTTCCCCATTGAGTGTTATTAGCACTCTTGTCAAAAATTGTTTTACCATATATGCGAGGGCTTATTTTTAGGTTCTCTATTCCATTGGTTTATATGATTGTCTTTATGCCAGTGCCGCACTGTTTTGATTACTGTTACTTTGTAGTTTAAGTTTTGAAATCAGGAACTGAGAGACCTCTCTGACCATGTTCTTTTTCAAGATTGTTTTGGTTATTTAGGTTTCAAAAGTTTTTTAAAATGAACTGAATTATGCTTTGTACTGTGAATAATATGTTAGAAAATAGTTTTAATATTAGTTTACTGACTTTGACTTTGCATTTAATACATACACATTAAATGTTTGTCATCATTGTAATTTATCTAAAAAGCACTACAGCATCTCATTTTAAAAACAACAAAATTTATTATAGGATCAGTTTGTGTAATTATGGTATATGTAGAAAGGCTAATTTGAAATAGTTTCTTTCAAATGTAAAAAATAGAATTTTGGAAGTTGTAACTATATCCTCTGTAGCCATACACCGAAGATTAAATTTTCTAGTGGTGTTATTATGTTAGGTGACATTTAAAAAAATACATCTGATATTGTGAATCTCTGGAAAGAGAAATGTAAAGAATTTTCTAGTTTTTCCACTGTGAAAAACAAAACAAAACCTCTTTGACCCTTGGTATTTTTCACAAACAAGGAAATTATTTGGATTACATGTAAGAGCCTCTTTTGCTTTAATTAATCAAGCAAACATTCATTTATTCAGCAAATATTTAATGAATGTCTACTACATGCCAGTCACTTTGCTAACCTCAGGAATACAAGTACAAATATGTATTTGGACTCTCAAATCAGCCCTAGTTTACTAGGGAGGTACATGAAAGAAAATAATTGTACATGCAGTATGCCAAATGCAGTAGTAGAGATAAGTGCTGTGGCTGATTGAAAGCATAGTATGGCTTAGAAATGGGGAGGGGTGGTTCCATGGAAGCTTGCCGACTGGCCACAGAGCACCTTTTAGTAATGAGTTGGAGTTTGGCAGATTCAGAATGTTACCATGTCAGTGACCTAGAGTTGAATATATTCTTATGCTATCTTAGAATTTGAAGTAGATTTATCACAAAGATTTTCCTTTCATGATTACAACTTAGTAAGATATGAATTGTTAGTTCCAGGGTCCCACACGGTGGATTTGCTAATATCATGGGTGGAAGTGGATTGCAAAACTTTACAATTGCTGCTGTGCCATATACTCCAAATCTTCTACCCACTTCAAGCACATGGTATGTTAAGTTGTTTTATTTAAATGCATTTTGGATTGTTTTGATTAATATTGAGTAATCAAAAGTTTACTGTATTGCTACATTGAGAGGAAAACCTCAACAGAGATTTCTATCAGCATTTTGGAATCACTGAAAAATAAGTTGCTACATAGTTCCTTGCCTCTCTCTTTTTTGGTAGGGAATATATGGAGGAAACTAGCTATAATTTAATTGAATATAATTCAACTATCACTAAAGTTAAACTGTCATAATATCGCTGAGTTACACCATCATTTCAAACTAAATCGCCCTATTGCTTATTTATTTTGGGCTGAAACAAAGTTATTTTCTTCCACTACATTTGCATGCTAAAGGAAACTGCAATGCAGCAGTTTTTGTTTTTTTGTTTTTTTACTTTTTAAATACTACTGCAGGGTTTTCCAATTTGAATGCAAATTTGACAGGGTGGTTTTATGTTAATTTTGCCTAATGTTTTCACTGCTAGACAAACGAATTAGAAATTTCATAAATTTCTTTTTTAATGGTGTTGTATATATTTTTTTAAAGCATCAACATGCTCAAGTTACCTGAATATCCAAGTAAAGAAATACTCAAGGACAGACTTCTTGTGGCATTACATTGTGGCAGCTATGGTTACACAATGGCATAACAAAGTCTGGAAAATTCATCTGACTACTGATGTACAATTCAGAATGGCAGAAGTAATTTAGGAAACTGGCAACAGAAAAGCATTCCTCAATGCAGCCTATAGGCAGGATTGATGTTTAAAATTCATGAAGGATCAGGTTTTCTCCCCCCACCCCAGGCCTGCCTTTTTTCCCTTTTATATCTTCTCAATTTGTGATACAATTAGAAAAATATAAAATCACAGTTATCTTCATTTAAAAAAATGCTAATTGAAAGTAGTAGAAACTGCCCTTTATTGATGTTTCTTTAACCTTATACAAGATTGTGTTAAGGCAAAATCTTCTACATTCCACCTCTGCTGTGTAACTGTCTTGTTTAAAAGGATGTTTTCTCTTTATTTTCCTATATATTAAAATACATTAGAACATCCAGCCTGGTATGTTCTGTTGCATGTAAAGTGCCATTTATATTTTGGAAAACTATTGTATAGACTGGATTAATTGAGGTTGTATATAAAGCCACAAATATGTATTTTCCCATATTGAATCTATATTGCAATGATGTTTTTTAGCTTTTTAATATTTTAATATATATTGTATAGTTTAGACGATGTGACTAATCTGATGAAATGACATCTAGTTTATGTATTAAAGCTTATACTGTATTGTATGAATTATTTACATCATTCAGTGGTCAGTTTTCCATATATATTGTGGTCAAAGTTTTTCTTATGCCTTATTTTAATTTATATTTTAGGTAAAATTAAAATATAATATTTTACTATATCTCTCAAATAACTTGTTTTATCTGTGACTTCTGAAGACACAATTTAAAGAAGTAATCTGATGTGCAGATTACAATTTAAATATGTAATTTTTCTTAAATTCACTTTTTACGACTAAAATGTTGAGTTCCAGTGAAATATGCCTAATGCATAATGTTGGTTTTTAAATTTTAGGGTGTCTAATCAATTTTTATTTTGAAAAGACACACTTGAGTAGTTACAGCATATCTTTTAAGGGGAAGTAGGAACATACACATATTTAGAAATGCTAATGAAGAAATTTGTAATGTTTAGGACTTTGCATCCAGAAACTAAAAGCAGACTATCCAGTGGCATATCCGTGGCTATGCATATCCATGCATATTTTCTCATATGATCCGCTGGTATATTTGTCATTGACAAATGTAGACAATGTATATGTCCATATAGACAAATATGTATTGTGTATATACGTATATAGACATATACATTGAAAGCTTTGCTAAGTTATAAAGCTTCTTTAATATATTTTTTAGTTCTCATTTGTTATATGTTTTAGATATTAAAACATCTCTCAATGGATTACATTAAAAACTAGGAATTCCTTAAAAATTACTGTTAGCTCTAAAATTAAGATTTATATGCTTTATAATACATGAAGGTAATAATTTTTTAAAGTTTGGTTTTTAAAACTTAATTGTAGAAGAGAGCGTGGCCTTATGTATTTTCAGATAAGTAACTGACTTATTTAATATTACATTTAATTTTAATGTTTATAAACATTAATTTCTGTTTATAATTACACAGTACATTGGTTTTGTCAGATTGGTCCCTTTGCAAGTATTTATGTAGATGAAATAATAAAACATTAAAAATATCATGGTATTTTATCCATGAATTTAAATAGATCTGGCAATTTCAGGGTTTATTCTTTTACATTATCCTTATTTTTTAAACCATAGAATGTAGTTAATATAAAAAAGATTTTATATGTATTAAAAATACTCTTTAATCTAGAGGCAGCAAGGCTTTTTAGTTTATTGTATTCCTACAATTTCTTCTATAAGTAGATGGATATGTTGAATGGAAGGTAGTATAGAAAGTGATTAGAGATTCTCTTTCCCTTTGGGTAAAAGAAGATTACACTAATAGGAAAATGACTCAAGTCTTAAAACCTGTAGTAGTTCCATATAAGAAAGAAAACAAACACAGCACTCTAAGGAAATAAAAATGTAAGTCAAGGGAACATTTTATAGTAACCTGATTAATGAAACATCTGGGCCAGAGTTAAGTTATTCAAATAGTTTCAGTGGATAGTGACCACATAGTTCATCCAAAAACTAAATGTGATCTAAGAAAATCCCAGCATTAAAGCAATACGTTGAATATAGCCGATTGCCATGACAATCTTTGTTGGATGTGGGATGATGGGAGGCATGAAAGTTTTAAAGCATAGGTCACCAGTTGGAGGTCCAACAGATGATTCCTTGTTAGAAAAGGTAATTGAGAGGGTGCGACCTGAGAATTGGACCTGGGCAATCAGAGGCTCCTCACCTCCTCCCTGTCCTTTTAATGTATGTACTGCCCACCATGCCCACCGTGGGAGCCATTTTCAAGGACACAGCCTTGACAGAGCAATGTGTAAAGACCATCTGTAAGGTATATGTGACTGTTCCCAGTTAAGGCCTCTATATAAACTTTCAGGATTTGGCAGGTGAGTGCGAAGATCTACTTGTCTTGCAGCCGTCCAAGATAAGCTGGTAAGTTCCCTTGTTTGTTATAACTGCCACCTACCAATCTGGAGTTGTCTGCCTCTTTCTTTGGTTTCTCCTTGCTCTCTGTGTATGGGGCCTGGTTTCACATTTCACTGGGGAAGCTCCCAAAGTTTTGTACCAACATTTCCACTCACACATGTGTTTTGTTAGTAATGTCAATTCTAAAATTTTAATTAGTTGTTAACATTAAAAAAATCTGGAGATTTCATGCAGAAGTCTAGATTTGGGGCTTATGAGAGGTCCGAATCCAACGACATTGAGCACAGATTCCTAGAAGGCATTATTAGTAGACTGGACTTGAGTAGAAGCTGCTGCTTTTGATGACTGAGTATGCTCTCCAGTTTGCCATTTTCTTACCCTAGTCTGTTCACTAATTTGTTACCTTCCTGGCCATTGACAGCATTGAAGTTTGCTTTAAAAAATCTTCGTTGATCATAAATATTCTCCTAGAGTGTTAATTGGTACACATTTTTTGGAAGGCAGTTTGGCAATACCAGATTTTTAAAAAATGTACACATTCTCCTTGACTCAACAATTATACTTTCAAGAACTTATCTTAAGGATATACCTGTTCATGTATGTAAAAGTATTTGTACAAGAGTGTCACTGAAGCCTTGTTTGTTATAGAGAAAAACTGGAAATAATTTAAATGTTTATCAGTAAGGGGTTACTAATAAATTGTGTTACATCTATATCCTAGAATATTAATTAATATTTATAAAAGATCTACACATACTGATATATAAATTTTCTAAGGTATGGTAAATGAAATAAGATGTATAGAAGAGCAGTTAGTGTGTAAATAAAATATACACAGGGTTACATTCAAGAAAAATTTAGAAGTCAGAGACTATTGCTATATCTGAGAAAAGCATTGTAAAATGGGATCAGGGCTTCTATTATGAAAGCATTTTTTCCTGTTTGTCTAAATCACAAACCTGCATTATTTTTTTATATTGAAAGAAATATCCAGTATCTTTAATCAAGGGTAACAAATATTACTAATACATTTTACTGAATTTATAAAATGCAGTAGCAGTGGTAGTAAGCAACATTTTCATAATCACAACTTTATAAAGTGGTGAATTTAAGTCTTGTAATTAAACTCTTTTGCAAAGTGAAAGAAAGGAATGTTCCCTTTCCTTCAAAGCTTTATTTCCACAATGCCTGATAATTAGCACTGTTTATAGCTGTCTAAAGTTCTAATAGAGATTTATTTGAATTTATACTTTTCTCCCCATTTTTTTTAAAATAACAAAAGTGGTACTTAACATGAGAAAATCTGGTAAGCATGGATTTGTGTACTAGCTAGAAAAAAGCAATAAATTATAATTCTACTACCCAACAGTTGTGATTCCTTCTAGTCTTTCTCAATGCGTTTTTTCCGTAATTGAGTTCATAAAGAATACAGCATTTAGTATGTCCCTTATTTATTCTGTATTATCTTTTAAATGTTTCCCATGTCATTACAGCTCATTTGTAAACATTTTTTTAAATGGTGGCATAATATTCTATTGTATGGATGTATAATTTACTTGACCACGTCTCTAAAATTTTTAACACTTAAATTTCTAATACTTTTGCTTTTATAAGTAACAAGTGGTCTGTTTTAGCTCTATTTAGGGTGTAGAAGTGGTAAAGTTTTCTGGTTGTTTTGTCAAAATGTCCATCAATTGCTCCGTGGCTGTGGAATGACAATTGGAAGGCCCAAGAAAGGGCTGTTGTAACTCAGAACCCTTTAGTGGGTAGGACCAGGTGGGATTTTTTCAGCATCATGATTCGGGCTCTGTGGCCTATCAGAGTATAAAAGGATTAGAAAGTTAAGTAGAAGTGCGTGACTAAGGTAAATTAGTTTTAATAATTGCTTACTTTCAGTCCTTTCCCTGAGAACAGGGAAGGAAACTGACCTTTTCGTATGACACAAACACCATTCTCAGAACCTCAAACTCAAGCATTTGCTTTTATGTTATAGTTTAACTACATCAAGTGTCACTGTGGCCCTTATGGGTTTAGTCTAGAAACTGCTAGCCTCCATTTACAAAGTTTCACAAAAATAGATTTACAGTCTTTTGGAGTGCAACCTTTTTGTCCATTGGAAAATGTATGTATAATAGCTATCTCTCTGAGTAGGTATTCAGCCAATATTAAAATTTTGGTTATTTTCACACAATTTAGGTTTATCAATGTATATCAGTAGTCATGATTGTTTTTTCATGTGAATCATTCTTCTCTGTTTCTGTGTACTTCCACAGTTGTTAGGCAACAAATTTACCTGTAAGGTTAACAATAATAACAAAAATCCCAATTTTATAGTTCAGTTTAAGCTGTTTCATTGTGGACAGATTTCTCTTAGAAGGTCCTTTGTGAAATTCTTAGGTTCTAGTTACCTCCTGATCGGTCTGGTGCAATTTGGCATAAATTTGTTTATAATCAATCCTTTCACTTTACAGATCAGAAAATTGGAGACAATTGAGGTGGTACCTTGCTTAAGGTTTCAGGGCTGCTTAACCAAACTAGAATTTAGAACCTAGATTTTCTGATTCTTATTCCACTAGGTTTTCTTTTATTCCATGCTGTCTGTTTATGACATAACTACATTATAAAAACACTCTTTTAGGAAAACACCCGCAGCCTATTAACAGTCATGTAAGATAAGCCTTTTGGGAAACTATAACTTAATAAGCTGATAGTTAAGAGTGATTAATAGGACTATATTTTTTCTTTCTCACTGTGAGACAGTAAGCTAGGGCAGGTATTTTACCATCTCAGGATGAAAAAGACCAGACGTATTGTCAGATCATAGATCATGGGTAGTCATTAACTTTTATTATCTTTAAAAAATATTCAATTTTAAGCATACTTGGTGCCTGGGAATACGCTGTGCATCTAATGTTGCAAAACCATTAAAACCATAAACTGAGAATCTATGACTCTTACTGTATACTTGTGTGAGTGAATCGAATTGTTGAGTGCAACAGAAGGGAAGTAGCCCTCGGTGGGTGCTGGATATGTAGATAGTGGAGAAAAGTTCAAATCATTTCAACAAATTCCCCTTAAATACCTCCTGTGTACTCAATACTGGTTTAGGCACTGTGACCCAGTCCCTACTCTAAAGGGAAATAAAATTCAATTGGGCAGGTGGAAAGCATATTTGAAACAGGTTTTAAAATTATGCGGTGTAATATATGATTAAATGTAAAAACCAGCTACAGAAATGTATTAGTGTAGGGGAAGAAGAGTTTAATATAAGTGACCAAGGCAGCTTCAAATATTTGGCCCAACTGAATTATTAAATTACCCTCCGGATTTGGAGACTAATAAATTGATCAACATGTTGATCGAACAAATAATTGAAAGGTTAAAAATAAGCTTACAGTATAATAAGGTTAATGTATGACAGTCTTTGACTTCTCAAATTTTTAATGAATTATTAGCTTGCTTAAGTCTAGGCTCTGGTCATTCCTTGAGAATTCTGATCTGGTAGTTTTCGTGATTTGGAGACTGTCGTGTTCATATACCAACCATATTTGAAGGTGGCTCTCCATTTTTCTCCAAAGAGTGGCAATATCTGATTCTTTTTGAAAAGCTTATAGGAGTGGGGAGGATGCTTAAAGTGGTGCTTGTACAGTTTTTATTTATACAGTATTACTCTTTTCCTAATATCTAGGAATAGAGAAAAAAAGTAAAATGGATGTTCACATTCAAATTCTAAAATTCTATATGCAGTGGCCTACTTGACGTCTTTACTTGGATGTTTATTAAGATTCTCAAACCTTAAATATATCCAGAGAGGATCTCTTGTTTCCCCATTGTCCCCCTGCCAGCCTATACCATTCTTTCCCGTCTCAGTAAAGGCACCACTGTCTACCTCATTGCTCTAAGCTGCAAACCAAGGAGTCATCCTTTATTCTTCCTTTTCTCTCATTCTCCACATTCAGGCTGTCACCAACTCTTGTTGAGTTTATCTGTCTAATACATCTTAGTCAGCTTTTGTTGCCCTTTCCCAGTCGCCATCGTCAGTTCCCTGGACTGTACTGCTGTAACACAGAAGGCGGCAGTAGAGCCCCATGGTTAGAGTACAGACTTAGGGTTAGCCGCCTGGGTTTGAATTCCAGCTTTTCCACTATTAGCTGTTGTCAGGAACTCAGTAGAGCTGAGAGAGAGTTGAACTGTCAGGTGCGTTAGGTGTTGGAGTAGCTGATTAATGCAACAAGCCAAAAAATTAAAAGTTAAGCCCTTAATCACCTATGGCAATGGTATAAACGAGAGTCTGAAACTGGAGAAGGTGCCAACTCCCCCGTTCCATTTCCGCATGGAACGGTACACTGATCTGGTGTCAGGTATATCAGCACAGACATGGGGATTGTCTCACTGTTGAAGCCCTGAACTAAAGGCACAAGTAATTCTAGGGACCCTGAGCTTGGCGGGGAAGAGTGAAGGAATGGAAAAGTGTTAGGAAAAGTCAGAGTAGAACAAAGGGTTTTCAAGGTTTCCTCTTCCTCTCCTCATAAGGAGACGTCGGCAGAGGTGTCTGAAGATCTCTGCCTGAGGCCTTAGGTACAGAGACCAAGGGAATGAAGGCATCAGGGCTTGGAATGCAAATCAAATATGCCTGGGCAAGAATGCAAATATGCAAGGAGCATCAGCGGCTAGGGGAGCCTGAGTTGTTGACTGCAACAGCCTTTAGAGACTGCAGTGCATAACCTGTGCACCAAGTCTGGTGTGCATGTCGGGGGAGGCAGCCTTCCACAGGGAGGCTTGCCAGGTAAAGCTTTTGTAATGGCCTACGGAGAGATCTGAGAAATAACAGGAGCCAGACTCCTCAGCTGTGTGACCTTGGGCAAGTCTCTTAACCTCTGTATGCTACAATTTATAAACAAGATGTAAAATTATGAGAATTACGTATTGCGTTCGTTTCTTATTGCTGCTGTAACAAGTTATCACAAACGAGATAGCTTAAAACCACACACATTTATTATCTTGATAGTTTTAGAGGTCAGAACGTTATTGGAATGAGGAAAAAATCCTGATTACATCAATAAATTTCAAAGTAAATGCTTGATAAAATTCGACCCCTCTTGATGATAAAAACTATCATAAAATTCAGATTTTTAAAGAACTTCCTTGATTTGATAAAAACAATGTACCAGAAATTCTACAGCAAATACTGTTTGTGGGGAAACTTTCATTTTCTTTATCATCTACCCCAAGGCAAGAATACTCACTATTAATGTTTGATAGAAAACTGAAGGTTTGGCCAATGCAATGATGTAAGAGAAAGAAGAGTTATCAGGATTGGAAAGAAAAAAAACAAAATTGCAAGTATTTGTAGATATTATGATTATGTACATTAAAAATAAATGGATTGAACAAAACTACTAGAACTAATGAGAGATAAGAATGATAGCATTTGTCTTTATTGGCATTAGCCAATCAGAAAATTTTATTGGAAATTAGATACTATCTACAATAGCTGCTAAGAAATAATTTCTCAAAAATTACAAAAAAATTTACAAATGAAACCTTAAAACTGTTTAAAGGACTTATGACATGAGAGTGGGGAAAAAAATGAAAGGCCCTCAAAACACAAACTTTAAGATGAAAAATTCCTTACTATAAAATTAAGAGGTTCTTTCATTTGAAGGCCGGCATAGAGAAAGTTAACAGATGACAGATTGGGAAAAGATTTCCATAATGTCGAAGTCCAACAAAGGAATTGACATACGGAATATACAAACATACCTGTATTTTAGCAAGAAAACGGCAGGAAACCCGAGAGGCAAATGGGCAAAGGATTTGGTTAGGCAATTTGCAGAAGTCGTCATGACTAGTTAACAATTCTATGAAGAGATGCAAATCAAAAAAAGAAAGTTTGAAATAAAAATTCGGTTCCACATTAGCAAATATTAGAAAATAGAAAATGCTAGATTTTAGTGAGAATTTGAGAACTCTTGAGCCCTGCTATCTAGAGTGTTAACTGATAGGGCCATCCAGGAGAAAATGCTGGAAAATCTTAGTAAAATTAAACATGTGGGTACCTATGACCCAGTCATCTCATGCTGCATGTTTTCCAGTGGAATTTCACACATGTCCACAGGGGAAGGTTATTTGCTTAATGTGGCCTTTTTTTTTTTTTTTTAGGATAGACATTTGGATTGTTCCTAGTTTTTACTATTAAAATATCACTGCCATAAATATTCTTGTTCATCTGCATTTGTGCCAGAGTTTTCCCTGCAGAATTGCTGGGTCATGGAGAATGCACACCTTTAGCTTTACTAGGTGATCCTAATTGTTCTCCAAAGTGTTGATACCAATTAATATTTTCTCTCACAGTCTGTGAGAGATGTGGTTACTCTTGATTCTTGCCAACACGTAAGATTTTCAGATTTTTCAAATCTTGCCAATATAGTTCTTGTGAAATGGTACCTCAGTGTGATTCTGATTTTCATTATTACTAAAAATATAAGTGTGATTTTTATAATTGGCCATTTGTGCTTCATTATTCTATTGTGGCAAAGAATATAATCTGTATGATATCAATCTTTCAAAATTAGGTGAATCTTGTTTTATTGCCCAGAATGTATTCAGTTCTTATAAATTACTGTCTCTGCTTGAAGTGCGTCTCTGCTCCTTGGGTAAAATGTTCTCTGTATATCCATTAGGTAAAGTTTATTACCTGTATTGTTTAAATCTTCTATGTCCTTACTGATATTTTTTTTCCGCTTAGTTTTGTGAGCTATAAACCACTGAGGTGCATTAAAATCTTAAGCTCTATTGGTGAGTTTATATATTTCTTGTAATTCTTTCAAGTTTTGCTTTATATAGTTTCAAGCTATATTCTTTAGAATTTAGTTTAGAATTTTTATTTTTGACTGGTGAATTAACTGTTTCTCATTATGTAGTTTTTCTCAGTGCCTTTTGCCTTAAAGTCTATTTTTTTTCTGATGTTACTATAGTAACATCAGCTTTATTTTGGTTATTTGCACTGTATATATATTTTTTCACCCTGATTTCAATTATTTTTTATCCTTTATGTCACAGGCTTCTAAAACACTTTATATACAGATTTTATCTATTTTTATCCAATCCGATCATTTTACTTTTAAACAGGTTTATTTTTCCATTTAAATTTACATAATAATTCATATTTTGTATTTCTATATATTATTTATTAAAACATTAATTTATGTTTTTTATTTGTCCAGCTGTTCTTTCTTTTTTTCTTTTGAAATTTAGAACTTCTTGAATCTGAAGATTTAAATCATTCAATCTGGAAGATTTAGCCATTATTTCTTTGAATATTGTCTCCCCAGAGTTTCCCTATTCTCTCCTTTAGGAATTCCAATTTGACTATTTCTGCTCTACCATCTCTTTCATATTTTCCATATGCTGTGTCACTATTCTGCAAAATACTCTGATTTATCTTCCAGTTTATTATTCTGTGTCTATTGTGTAATCATCCTTTGAATTTTAAATTAAAATTATTTTTCATTTTTAGAAGTTTTGGTTTTTTTTCCCCCAAATATTCCTTTTTATTGTTAGTATTTTGTTATTTATTTGTATTTTAAATCCTCAGGCAAGTAGTTTTTTGTGAGACGGGAACCCAGTAAACAGGAATGGGAGATTGGAGAAAGTGAAACGAGGAAGGAAGAAAGCCAATAGGAGGGTGCCCTGTGGGCTGATTTCCAGTGTGGGCAGCTGAGACTCAATTCCAGCAGGACTTTCTGAAGAAATGGCACCTCAGAATTGTCCACCAAAGGAGTAAAGACAAGAGCATTTATCCATTGGCTTTCATACCCTGTCAGTCAAAGGTTGCCCCAGGGATTCCAGCTTCCCTGTACTTCTAGATGTGCATGCATGAATGCCTAGTTGATTTCTGAAGACATCCTGACGACATCAGAGAAGCCCAGGGCCAGAGAGGAGTAAGTGGTACAGTGGAAGCAAGACTATCAGATTATACATGTCATTCTCAATTATGTAATTGCACTATCGTGTCTTTTGGAGTCTGATTCTTACGAGTATAGTTTCTACTGGCTCTACACTTAAGCACAAATGGTGCTTTATGTGTTTTTGTGAAATTTTGCTCTGAGCTTTTATTCTTTGGTAGTTTATCTGTGGGAACTCTTTGAGAATTGACTTTAAGGTTTTAACACCTTTAGAGTGGGGTTGCTTCTGATTCTGCCAGGCATCTAAGCATATTATCAACCTAGAAACATTTACCATATTCTTAACCTGAAGTTTCTTTGGTACCACTCTAGTAGTGTGATTTTGGACTAGAAGCGTTCCAATGAAGCTCTGTTTTGTGCTTATGAGTTCTTAGGAGAGATTTTTTTTTCCTTTTGTACTAGCACTGGGGATTGAGAAATTAGTTTTTCTTATATCTAATATGTAAAATGGATCTGTGTGTGGTGATGTCTTCTATCAGACTTCCACCTTGGTCAAGCCCTGGACTTTGACGTGTGACTCCATGCCCCGAGACCCTGTGAAAATCAAAGATCAAGGTAATGAGGATCAGTGAATATCATCAGAGTAAAAACTGACTTCAGGGTTCAGCTCACCTCTCTGGGTTCACATTTTCATGTAATTTTAGGCACCTCAGTTTTCCTCCTTCCTTGCCAGCTTATTAGCATTTTTTTAAAGTTTTCTGTTTTTGTCTTTGTTTTTTTTTTTAGGATTTTATTCTTTATTGAATAGAACTGAAATACAGATCTAGAAATAGTACCTTCCAGGCCATCATCTCTCCAGCCTTCAAGAATTCCTCTTTAGTCATAACTTTGAACTTCCTTATTATCCTGGTGCCTTCTCACTAAATGAGTTTTGTCATCTCTAATTATGTTGTGCCCTTTCTCCCCCTTCATCCTGCCATAACTCTGGAGAGTTTGCCAGTTTCAAGTCCTTGCAGAGCACCAATCCATTTTGTTTTAATCAAGGTAGAAGCTCCGGCTTTAAATGCTTTCTTCCTTTATCTCCAAACAAGTGTGCAGAGAGTCTTCACTGTTATGAGAACTTTCTTCAGTAGCAGTAACTCAATGTTGTTGTGAGGAAGAGAGCTACTGAGCGTTCAGTGGAGAAGCCGAAACTGCCTAGATTGATCTCATTATAAAAAAAGTTTTTTTTCTTTTAATTTTATGTGTGAATTTTGGGTGTATTCATGGGAGTTTCAGTCAGACTGCCTAGGCTGCAATACTGCCAGAAATGGAGATATTCAGTATTGCTTATAAGTCAGAAATACTAATAAAATTTCTCATAATTCAGGAAGTCTCCAAATTCATCATTACTGGCACAAAATAATCAGAGCGCGTTAGAGAATCAGTTTGCCTAGGTTGGAATTTTGGTTCTAAAATTTCCTAGCTGTGTGGTCACAGGTAAGTTTATCAACTTCGCATTGCCTCAATTTTCTCATCAGAGCAACAGTACCTGTTTCATAGAGTTATGATGAGAATTTAATAAACTAATACACAAAAAGCTCTTAGAATGGTGGAAAATATTAAGTACTCAATATGCACGAGCTATTATTACTGCTGTAATTCTTTAAAGCTTACCTTCTAGCCAATCTATTCCTTGCCGTTTGATTAAGTTGAGTGTGTGCTATTTTCTCTCTTAAAGCTCTCCTCCAGCTGTTAATAAGAGGAGGTCTTTCTCAAAGAACTCTTGTTTTATCATTTTAGAAGAATTTTCACCCCTACCTTCCACCAGACCCCACTCATGATTGCTGCATCCCCATCTGCTCTTTATTTCCTTTTCTAAAGTGTGGTAAGGTTCTCTGTGTGGGGGGGCGGGGTTCTCTGACAGTGCTACTCTACTCAGGGACAGGATTCTCAGCACTGCTATCCAACCCTACCTCACCTACCCTAGCAAACCTAACGCTAGAACAAAAGCTTCAATGACAAGATTTTACAGCATCAGAAGACCTCAAAACCTGAAACCATCATATCAAAGTTTGAGTCTCAGATCTATGACTTACTAATGACATAAGCGATGCTCCATCTCTACTGACCTCTCAGTGTTGTTGCAATAATTAAGATCTTGGTAACTGTAAAGCCCTAAGTTGGTATGGGCATTATTAAGAGGTTGGGAACCATCGTTTAAAAGATAGGAGGTGATTAAAAATGACAAACTTTTATTCTCATTTGGAGGAATCAGGCACACTGTTGATAAGTGTTTGTGAGGACAGTGGTTGTGTGATAGGAAGCCTAGTTGATGTAACATCATTAAACACGAATTGACATCACCACACACAACAGTGTGCTCCTACACCAGACCAAATGCAATGATCGTTAACTTATGCACGAGAGGCTAGCGTTTTGTGTGTCAACACGGAGTTCAGCTCTATGTACTTATTCCTCTAAGTACTTGTGACATACTATGTCAAGAGTTCACCGGCTGAGTTTCATATAGGGCAGTGTGATTCATCGGGATTATTAGGATCCTCCTGGAATAACTTCCCTGAATTGATTGCCTTTGACAGATCAGTTTGCTTAGATTAAAAAGCAATTGCTGCTGTCTAGTCAAATTTGAACACTGTGGCTAGAGGGAGCTGAACTCTAACTCTGCCCAGTCTATAGAAACACCTCGATGTGAAAATTACATCGAATGTAGTGAAGAGAAAACTGAGTTAGCAATACTCCAGGGTATGGTTTTGCAATAACACGAAGGAGCGTAAATGCCAAACACAAGTGACCCCAGGCATATGTGAAGGAGGGAAGAGTACATTGCTTTTAATGGCAACTTTATCTGTGCCCAGTGTACTGCTAAGTCAGTAACAGCGTTTGAGGTGCCACTCTGCTCCACTTTCATACAACATTGACCACCATTAGAACTGATGTTGAAAGTCTTCTGGGCTGAACAATGGAAAGTGTTTTGAGATACAGGTATCTCCCTCTTGCCCCTTCCTGAATGAGCCCAGGAATTTAATAGAAGAAACAATAGCCATCAAGAGGACTGAAATAGAAGTATACTAACATTTAAGTCATCTTTAAAAAAAAAAATGAATGGAACATCCGATTTAAGTGAAATTTAAGACTACTGCCAACAGTTACATTCCCAGCCTGCATGAGTTGTAGATAAAATGGAGGCTGAGGTGATATTAAGCTGATACACAGCTTATCTCTGGTGGATCAGCAAATAGAGGATTGAAACTACTATGAGTAAGAGGAAAGTCCCATACGTACCTTCCTTTTCATCACAGTTTCCTTTTATACATAGGCTCCTTGATCTCTTTGAATATGGAGGCTGACTGCGATGTTTAAAGTGGAGAAGAGAAGACTGGCTAATGGGCTTCTCGTATCTTTCTTAGAAGTCTAAGCCCTCTGAGAGTATAATCTTTACGTAGACATATGCTACAGAAAGCATTGGTTATACAGTTTTAATTTTAGTGAATTTTTTTCAAAAAAGCATTATGTCCATCTATTAGCATGTTTCTTGAGTTGTGCGACCATCGTGATGATTTAACTTAAGACCATTTTCATCACTGAAAAGAAACCCAGGTATCCATTAGCGATCTGTCAAGCAGAACACTGTGTATCAGTAATCAATGCCAGGAGAGAACTCCAAATACAAGAAGGAGAGCAAAGATCATCACAATACCAGCCATAAGGAAAAGTCCAAACACTTCTGCCTACTGCGTCTTGGTATCGGAGTAACCAAGGAAAACATGATCAAGCACTGGATGGAGAAATGCTCTTATATGGAGAAGAGACAGAGCAAGGTTAGCTCTCATAGTATAGTCAGTCACTCATGGCTGGCAGGTGCTCCTGGCAGCTGACATGGGGCAATTGGCCTATACACACTACTATGGCACCACAGCAGAAGGACCTTGACCCTTCCCCTGTGGATTCTGAAATACTGAAGGCTAGGATGCACCTGAGAGCCACTGACATGTACGTAAGCAGGACAAAGGGGCACTCATTAAGTATGAAACAGGAAAAGATAATACCATACAAGCTGATAAACTCGGCCACAGGCTCTTTATTTCTCGTCAAGGAAGTGTTCCAAGACGAAAGACTATGCACATGAGACTGCCTTTCCCAAACTTTGTCCGTTTGTAAAAATAAAAACGTTTTTAATCAGAGAACTCTCAGCATGCATGGGAAGTGGAGGGCCATGCTTCCCTTCCTGATGAGGAAGTGGCTGAGGACGCTGATGGGGTAGTTGCAGTGGGTCTGGTAGGGTGGAGTAGGTGCCTTTGGCCAAGTACCACAGCTGGGCTCCACGTTCTGGCTTGAACATCCTTTTAGTGAAGGCTGAACATCCAGAGGTGGATGGAAGGCCAGTATGCCCAACACTGTCTTGTGCAGGTGGAGGGCTGGGTCTATAACTGTGGTGCTGAACTGGATCAGCAGCATGACCAGTAAGGCCTGGGCATCTGTGTCAGGGAGGATAGGATGGCCGTGGCTGCCGAGTGCTTCCCAAAGGCCCAGAAGCTGCTGCTGCTGAAGTCAACGATGTTGGCCAGATAATGAGAACGTAGAGGTCAGTGCCTGCACCATACTTGGGTGCAGAATGTCATGGAAGAAACGGCACAGGAGCCCATACATGCTCTGGGCCAGAGGCAGACAGAAGCTCTGCAGCTGGAGACCTGGCATCCTCACTCTTTCCTCAGAGTGACTCTGTCTTCTCTCTTCCCAGCCCCCTCCCCCACCTCCTTTCCGTTCTCTGGGTTTGGGGCTCTCCCTTCTCCTACTAAAATACATGGAGGAGAGCAAAGATCATTACAATGCCAGCTGTCAGGAAGAGAAGTCCAGTCCCTTGCTTCTGCCTGGATATCATTCTTGGTGGGGGCCCTGGGCTACTGGCCTCTGTAACCACCTTTTCCTTCCCACTGTCCCTGTGGTGCTCCTTGGAGAGCGAGTCCTCCTCGTGGGCCGAGTCCATAGCACAGCAGCTGAGAAAGGTGGAAGAAGGGGGCCATGAGCTGCACCAGGTCGTAGGTGATGTCAGTCTTCTTCAGGCCCAGGATGCGTCCAGGGAAGTAGGGCTTTTCTCATAATGCGGCCGCATAATGTGTCTGTCCCAGGGGAAGAAGCCAAACTAGAGCAGGTTCTTGGTGACTGCTGTGACCTTAGTGAAGGCGATGGCGGTCACCCAACGTTTGCTGGGTTGAGGGATGGACGGGATGGACGAGATGGACAGAATGGCCTGAATGGCCCGCAGGAAGACGAGCACGGGCAGCACCAGGGAGGCATCCGAGGTGGTGACCATGTGGTTGAGGACGATGAAGCAGAAGTTTCGAGGGGTTGATCACACACTGGTCGACCGAGCCTGCCAGCCAGGAACCACCCGGCCTCCTCCAGCTCCAGGCTGCACAGCCGCCGGGCAAGAAGCAAATGTCTGGCCGTGTGCATCCAGTGCAGGCATTGGCTAGTAGCTCCTGAAAACCAGAGAGGGAAGATCTGGGATTGGTGACCATTTCTCGCTGCTTCTGCTGCTGCTGCAGGTGTTGTAGCCGGTGCTCACGTGCTGCTAGTGTCCTCGGTCGTTCCGCTCAGCGATTTCTCTGCCCCAACCCGCTGGATGCGATGCTTGGTGCTTTGCGGGCCTCAGCAGGCCCTGGAGCGCGGCCTGGCGGCGCGGCCTCGCTTCCAGGGGTGCTGGCGTACGGAGCATGCTCAACTCCAGTCCCCTCCCAGCCCCGAGGAACTCTCGCGGGAGAAGGTAGTGTCTTTTGCGCCCCCACGTCGCTCTTAGCACTATGGATGCACGGTGCTCAGCACTCACTGTCTCGTGGGGCTGTGGCCTGACACTTCGTTCTGCAGACCCTCTGTTGGTCTGCCTCTTGGCTCAGGCCGTCTCCCGTGGGTAGCTGCTCTGACGGCTCTTGCAGCGCCTGATCCCGCCACTGCTCCCGCCTTAGCAGCATCTGGGCTTTGGTCACCCATTCCTGGTACACCAATTAGGAGGTTGTCAGTGTCCACAGCCTGGGGTCCTTGGGCTGGACCTCCGCCTCCTCCTCACTGTTGGACTCAAACAGTAAGTATTCCCGGAGTGGATGACTGTGGCGTGGTCTAGCCAGGGCCACCACCATGGTCTGTGGTGGGGAGGAGGCCCCTGGACTGCCAGGCTCTGGCTCCTGGCTGGGGTCCAAGGGGTTCCGGAGGTGGCCACGGCCTGCCTGGCCCTGCCTGTGCTTCTTCTGCTTGCAGGGATGTGCTCCATTTGTCTTATTAGCTGGGCCAGGGACTTGTCCACTTTTGTGGGGAAGGTCGATGCTTTTGTGGTTGATAGTGTTACAGAGGGAGAAGTGCCTAGAGGCCTATAGGGCAGAGACCTGGAGCTCTGCCCTGATGTGCAGGGAGTCGTGGCTGAGGAAGGCATGCTCTAGCAGCAGGAACGGGAAGCAGACTCTGTCTGGAAGAGTGCCCGCCTCTTCTACGGGCATCCTGGTACCTGCACAACATCTCCTTGGGATCATAGTAGCCTTTGACAGTGCATACAAGGCTACAAAGCAGCAGTTGCTCTGCATTTGCTTCATGAAAATGTAAGACAGGAACAAGAGCATGTTCTTGGAGATAGTGATGTTGTAGAGAAGGAGGCCATCCCATAGCAGGAGGCAGGTGCATGTGTCTTTCTGTAGCAGGGTTGTGCTGAAGAAGCAGGTAGAAGCAGGCCAGCAGGTAGCCCACCCTGAAGATGCTGATGTGGACGGCTCCCTTGCTATGTACCACCACCAGCACATTTCGGAAGAGATGGTGAAGGTTGGCCGCCCTCAGAGTATCAGGGTAGGGCCTGCACTGCATGAAGCTGGGCACAGGGTTGGTTGGGCTCCCCCTGCTTATCCTCAGGCTCCACACACTGCTGCTCCTCAGTGTGCTTGGCAGAGAACATCTGCTACTTCTGAGAAGGTCAGAACAGCAGGAGGAAGTCACTGATGAGGTTGGTGGAGTTTGGGGCCCTGAAGAAGTCAGGCAGATACAACTACTTGATGAGCGTGGAGTTTATGGGGATGATCTGGCTCCAGTACTAAGGGTAGTCCAGGCAGGGGGATGCCCAGGCACTCCAGGTATTGGTGCAGCAGGAAGAGTGCTAGGAATAGATGGTAGTTGGGCCAGAGGCAGAGGGGATGGCCTGCAGTGCCAGTGCATGAGGTTGGCCACCAGCCAGCATCTGTGCAGGATGACTGTTAAGTTCATGTGCTGCCCAATCATATTTATGGCAGATCTCCAGCCCAAGACTGTGGAAGAACTTAATGAAGTGCTTGAGCCACCCGAGCAGGTTCTAGTCTAGCTAATGGCAGTATCGTCAGCACAGACAGCCTTTGCTGGCAGTGGGGCCAGCAGGTACTGTGGGCAATGGTGTCCCTGGCACTGGTACACCATGGGATCAAACACCAGCAGCAAGAGGATATGTAGGCGGTTCTGGGTGTAGGTTTGGGAAGCCCTTCTGCACCCCAGACCAGTTGATAAGGTACAGCAAGGACTAGTCGATCTCCATCTTCTGCAAGAGAGGGACTCATTGCAGTTGCTGGAGTACTCATGTGGGCTGACTATCTTGAGCCAGTAGAGCATCTTGCACATGATGATGATGTGGGTCCACAGGGCTGGCCATGATGGGGAGGCAGTGGGAAGGCCCACAGCAGGACCAGTAGGTGGCCTCTTTCGGGGCCACCTAGATGGTATATAAGGCCACCAGCTGTCTGCCACGGTGACCTCCCTCCATCAGTGCAATGACAGCCTTTGCCTTCTTCAGCAGCTTCTCCTTGACAAGCTGGTGTAGCAGGAGCCAGAAAATCAGAATGTGCGGAAACATGGCACGGAGGTCTAGGCATGGGAAGTGGGTTGGCTCCAACCCCAACTGGCACAGGAGCCCAGGGTGGTGGGCAGCTGGGGACCCAGGTCTATGTAGTGTAGGCCACACAGCACTAGTCCATATTGCTGTGGAGGGTTGAAGGGCCAGCGGAGCATGGCTAACTGGGGTGGCTGCACAGAGGGAGGTCCAGAACAGCAGCGCGAAAGTCAGCCAGCTATGGTAGGTGATGCTCCACACCGTCATGGCGATGAGGGCACACACATAGCTCCAGTACATGATGAAGTGGCCCAGGCCGAGCAGTGGAGCTGCCTCTCTAGGCTTAGCCAGCCTGGGGTACAGGGATTGCTGCTGGGCAGGACTGTGGCCAGTCAGGTCGTTCACCTGTCAGCCCCTGTGTCAAGCACTGTGGGTGTAGGCATCATTGCCTGGACAGCCCCTTCCTCCTTGTAGTGGCAGACCTGGCTATTTCCGGAGCCACTGGTCCACCTTGGTCAGCACTACTTTCTACTCCTCCTCGCTCTTGGCTGCATCTTTCCTCTGTTCCAAGGTGTGATGTGTGTGGAGCTTTAGGAGTGAAGTTCAGAAGCTTAACTGTAAGACCTCTGAGATCCTGGAAGAGGTCTTCGAGAGGCTACAGTTCAAGGTCATGGATCTGGAGCAGACGAACCTGGAGGAAGATGGTGCCTCAGCCCTCTTTGACAGGATGGGGTACTGAGAGTCGCCCCTTACCCCAACGTCTCCTTCAACAATAATATTGGCATTTCAGGCCAGCAGGCCACTGTCTAAGACTGGGAGGTGCACCTGTTGAATGATAATGGAGGTGTCTCAAAGCAAGCTCAGGGTGGGCAGAAACCTCCTAGGAAGCAGAAGGGCTCGCTTGATCTTGATCTTCAGTATGAATACAAACAGTGAAAGTGGGGCCTTGGATCCTTCTGACCTTTTTTGGTTTTAAGCAAGAGGTGTCAGAAAAGGTACCACAGGGATAACTGGCCCATGACGGCCAAACATTCATAGTGAAGTTGCTCTTTGTTCCTTCCGTGTTGGTTCTTACCATCATCGTGAAGCGGAATTCACCAAGCATTGGCTAGTTCACGCACTAATAGGGAGCGGGAATTGGGATTAGACCTGTTGTGGTGAGACAGGTTAGTTTTACCCTACTGATGATGTGTTGTTGCCATGGTAATTCTGCTCTGTAGGAGAGGAACCGCCCCATCGTCTTAAAGAATTGTAATTCTGAAATTCACTTTAACTTCAGAGAAGTGTTCTGAGCTTCACACTTATGAATTCTATTTTGTTAATGCTGTTTGAATGAAAGTTTAACAACAAACTTACTACAGTCATATTTGAACTCAGAATTTTGTTTGTGGAAGGATTTTGGTGGTTATCTGGCCCAGGGATTAAGCATCAGCCACTCGGTGCCAATCAATTATTGCCAGACTGGAATGAGGGCCCAGAGATGCTGGATCTTCCAATTTAAACAAAAAATCTCGATATCTGGATATTTATGGGTAATCTCCAAAATTTTAAATGGCAGCAATGAATTCAAAACTCTTAAAACTCTTTTAAGGTCAAGGGCCCTGCTCTTTTAGTTTATTCGTGTCCTGCTTTATCCTCACTGTGCTGTGGTTTGGTGATAGTTGTTGAAGGGTTTAGTGAAAGGAATTCTAGGAGATTGTAAGTCTTACTAGATCTTAAGACTGACACGGACAAGAAAAAATTATTAGCTTCAGCCTTTCAATATAAATATCGGCTATTTGGAACCAGATGGGTATTACGAAGTCATGTCAGTGAACTTTCTTCCCTCCTTAAGCTTTCACACTTGATTAACTAGTCATTTATAAAGTTGGATCTTCAAATACACTTTATGTTAGCTCTGGGAATTGTCCCTTCTACTCAGTTAGAACTTGATGAAATGCTTTAAAATCAAGCATCTATTCTGCTATTCAGCTCAAGTTTTAAGGAATGCTATCTTTTGGAAGTGAAGCTCTCATAAAGAAGCATCCTGGGCCATCTGACATTCAAGGAGAATGACCTGGGAAACTTGCCCATGGAGAATACAGCACCATTACTCAAAGCAAAGCTCTCAATATATTTAAAGCCATACTTGGAAGTGACTAAAGATATTTTAAAATTTGAGAATGGGTGCTATTTTGGGGGGGAGGGAGATAGAGGTAGAATATTTCTTGTGATCTTTTCCTCCTTGGCTGATTTAGGTGTTTGATTTCTCCATTCAAAAAAGAGCTTGGTTGAACATTTTGCTATCTGAAGTATTTTGAGCCCTCTCCCGATAACTGCCATAGTCCTTAGTTTCCTGATCCCTTTCTTACTTAATATTTCCTTCCTGAGGAAACTTTGTCTCACGGTGGAAGAACAAAGCCTCTGGCCACATCCTGATGTTCTGGTGGGTGGTCGATTGATTTTTTTCAGCTCTCAGGAAAAGGCAAAGTGAAGTAGGCTCCTAACACTTCTCTTTTCTACCTATAAACATTTAGAATTAGAAGTCTTTGCACCAACACAACTGGATTGTCTAAATATGTTTTGCCAGGTAAGGCAATCCTTTTAAAATGGGGCCACTTAATGGTAAAAATGAAAGTCTCAAACTTTTAGCCCAGAAGAATGCCTGATGCTGGAGAACTCTCTCTACTGAAAGATGGAAGGGCTTTTACACTCTTTTTTGTGACTTCTGTTTTGTACTCCAACTTAATTTTTTCCCCCTTAATGAAGAACAATTGAAGTATATACATTTTATATACCAATAGGTGACAATGAGATGCTTCTGAAAATTAGCCACTAGCAGGTACATTTCATGTGTGAAGCAACATTTTGGCAGATGGGCTTAGCTTAAAATTGAGACTGTCCTAAACTGGCTTTCAGGATCAGAAATTAATTCCATGTGGAATCCCACCAAACCTTTTGTCATTAAGTGGAACATGGTTTAAATGCTTAGAATATACATCATACTTGATAAGATGGCTGGCCTTTGTGATAAAAAGTGAGTCCAGAGGCTAGACATACGGTGTTGTTGTTTATGTACATTGTCAAATTGTAGCATATAGGGAAATAATGACTGTTGTTCTCTTTTGCTGCCATTTCTCCCAGGAGCCTATTATTGTCCTCTCTCCTGTCAAAATTATGTTAAATAATAATAAAAAATAAGCTTTATAATTTTCCAAATGTACCATTCCCCGTTGGTTGCTCTTAAGGAATGTGACTTATGACCTACCTCTACTTTGGGATGCTGCAATTTTTTCTCACACATAGGTAAGATCTGCTCAAAGGGTAAAGGAGGAGGTTGTGTATTTTTTGAATGCTGACTACCCTTTTACCACTTGCTTTTATTTATAAAAAAAGGACACGTTGTATTTCTTCCTATTCTGAAAGTAATTCATTCCATTTCAGCTTGCCTCCCAGTTTTGACTAATATTTATTATTTTGAAGGTATTCTTCATTATTATCATATTCTTAGTTTTAATTTTGTTAACTTTAGGTAAGGTCTGCAACTTTAAGTTATTATTATTCCTTTATCCATTATAAATATCTTTTATTTGTTCAATCGATTGGAGCTTCCAAATATTTAAATTGATGAAGATAATATCTGTAACAGTGGTGTAAGTCTACCAAGATCATTCTGTTTTAAATGTTCTGAATGTGAAGTTAAAGAGGGTATAGTGATTTGATCCACATATCTATTCAGGCCAAGATCTGTAGGTTAGATTCAGAAAGAGATGCTGGTATCCATTCAGCCCTCTGCCGTCTGGAAAACTTTCCAGACATTCTTTTGTACATTTGTCAAATCCTACTTATTCTTCAAGCATCTTGGTACAGTAGCATTCATTACGTGTTCTACAAGCTCCTTACATTGATATACAATGCAAAGCTTCTTTCATGCAATGTTTCTTTAAATATGGGAGGTTCGAAATGGACTACGTTGGGACTGTGCTTTCAATAACATGTTGAAGAGAATTTCCCCAAATTGCTACTGACAGAGAACTTAGACCTGCATTAAAGAAGGCAGTACAAAGCAATGTATATCAACAGAAAAAAATCTAAACTTCATTGAAATCACTGTATCGCGCACTGACAAAAAAGGACACTGATTTTGAAGGCTCCTTCCAGTCACTGAACTTGCATTTGGCTGAATTGTCCTGGCCTACTGTCAGTGGATCTCTGCCCATAAAATGAAATCTCTTTGTTGTTTGTAGTTATAAGTTTTTGTTCCTTCATAATAAATCTAGCCCAAAGATTTTTCTTTACTGTAAATTCGTGTCCACTGAAGTGCTCGTAAACAGTGTCTGCTTCCATTACCAGTGGTGGACCAGGTTCAGGCATCTTGTAGAGTAAGCATATGCACTAAGAATCAATATGTGTTTTATTAGCACTAAGAGACTCATTGGATTGATTTTTTTTCTTTTTACCTTTAAGGGCACTTGCTATAAAAGGTAAATTAAAAAGTTAACCATCTGCTACCTTACTTTTCATTTAAAATCTTTTATTTGATTACTCTTTTCAGGTAATCAATGCTTTCTATTTTGCTATTATGGTGGCTAGAGAATGAAGGTGGTTTTAATTTATAGCTTTTATTTATCTAACAGTATTGTCAGAGTCACAATCTTTATGCATCCTATTAGTAGTCTGGAAAATATTTCTTACTACATCGAAACAGAACAAAATTCAATTTAGAAATATAATTTCCTGCCATGGAGACACTTGATAACAGGGGGGAGATTAATGGAGCCCAGTGACAGAAACTTGATTTAAAGCAGGAGATTAATACTGCTTTATCAGCCTACACTGCAAGTGAATTGGCTCAGAAAGAAAAAAAAAATCTGTTTGAAGTTGCTGAGTTGTCGGCTTGTTGGTTGGAAAAAGGTCTCTGGACATTTACTTTGTTATTGCTGAGTATTTGCTGCATGCTTGTCTACTTGACAACCCAGGAACAAACCCGCATACAACACCAGACTTGCTTATTTTACAGTAGTAACATGTTTCTTATTATTCCTTTTGATCCCACAGGAAGCTTGAATGCTGTTGAGGTCAGCTTCTGACTTAAGGGGGTTACACTCAGTAAATCATGTCAAAATTAACGAATAGAATTGTGCTGACACTCCAGTTTGGTTGGATTTAAGTAGAATGTTTAAATGGTATTTTTAATTGCAAAGCTCCTGCCTCTAAATCTCGTTATACTTTCTTTCTATCCTTTACAGAAGTTATTAATTTCCTTTCCCAACTAAAAAATAGTATGAATCTTCCAGAAGAATTTAAAGCAAATCTGAAGATTACCTCAGTGGGTTGAAATGCCCACCAAATCCATTCTGAAACAAAATATGGAGCTTGGTGAACTGTTTAGAATGAGGAAATGGGTCCCAATTTTGATTTTTTAAGAAATTTTATTCTCAGGAAATTAAAGTATTCATATTGCTAGAATTAGATTTTTGAACTGGTGCTTGAGCTATATGAATTTTTAAACTTGGTATTTGTCTAATAAATCCTTCCTGGGGAATAAAAAAATAAATAGATAAGTTCCTCACCCACTAGCTTCTCAAAATGGCTACATGTTTTTCAAAAGCTTGAATTTTTAAATTAAGAGCTTACAGGTGAATTGCATACTTACTTTATGACTGAGGGAGATGTTTAACAATTTTCGTTTATTACTAACGTTGAATTTTTGTAAAATCGAACTGAAAAAAATTGCATTAATTTTATTAAGTTCTGTAATAGAAAGAGTATTTTGCTAAAAGTCAGAATATCTGGGTTGTAGTTTAAGATCATTTAAGAACTTTGTGTTCTTATGGACGTTTTAAAACTACTTTCTATTTCCAAGAGAGCTGAATAGTAATAATAATATCTGTCTTACTACATCACATAGTTATTGAGAATATTAAATGAGATTTGTGCAAAATGGGTGTATAAAGGACTATAGGAGTATAAGCAACTTTATTTAAAACAATATTAGCATGTGTATTCTACTTTAAATACATTACATTTAACATTTTACTGGAGGAAGATGTGTCATTTCACATCTACCTTATTTTTATGTTGAAGTAACTAAAACTATCAATATTTCTTGGATTGATTTGCTGAAGTTTGTTTAAATGTTTTTAAATATATGGAGGATAATGACCTATAGTGCACTTCTTTTTGGAACTAAACATTTAGAATAAAAGAAGTAAAAGAAATGTAGGGCCAATTTGATTTGCTCATGGTGGGCTCTCGATACATTAAAAAAAGAATGATAATGAATGAATGATAGTGAAGATGGTCAGCCTCGTAGATATGAGTTCTAAGATCTATGAGTCAGGTGCTTTGCGTGGTGTCTGTCACCTCTGTGGTCTCCTTAGGCTTCATTAGCTTGTGGACTCTCTTTTTTTTTGGTGCTTGAAAAAATATACATATGTCTGCAAGGAATATTAGGCCCTGTTAAAACTCTTTTCCTGGCTGCGGGCTTATACCAGACTCTCAGGTAAAGCATCCTAAATTGACTAAACATTCACTTGGGAAAGAATTGCTTTAGGAATTTAAAATAATGTTCAAGCCATAAGAATTTAGCAGAGGACAACCTAAAAGGGTTTTTAATTTCAATGAACATGCATATTCTTTTATTCTTTCTTGTTTTACCCATCCAGTGGGGCCTTCAGTGAATATGCCCCTTGACCTTTTCCTAGTCATCAAATTACCCTCATCCTGCTTTTTCTCTTTTGCACTTCCTTTCCCAAATGGCCTTTCTTTGGTGTTGCAGTTTAAATTGTGCAGTGCCTACTCTGGACTTGCTGCTTGGATGAATTTTAACCCCCTCCATTTTAATTTTGCTGGGACGCTGACTATCAAAGGTGCTGACCTCTTGGGAGCCAGTTTGGGTTTTGCCTGGGGTTCATGGCAACCCCAGATTTACAGTCAATTTATTTTCTATCTTTGGGGACAAAGTATTGGGGTTTTTTTTCCCTTCTCTTTTGTTTTTTCTTTTTAAACTCCCTCTTCTTTGGGCTGAGAGTGACATCTGGGAGCAGGCAAGCCAAGTATGAAAATTACTGACTTTGACAGCTCAGCTGCTGTTATGAGTCTGAATTGGCAAATCAGACTCAAGAGACACAGACAGATAGGCTTTAATCTAATACTACTCTTACTGAGCTTTTTGTAAGGAAACATGGCAGAAGATAGCAAGGAGATACAGCACCATCAACTCATGAGGAGGCCCAGCAGCTACCCCTACCCTAGTACAGCTTTTTTTTTTTGCCCCCTCACCCATACAGGGCCAAGGTGCGAGAGCCAAGGTGTGTGGGGTCACCTTGTCACAGAGAGGCCACAGTCTCCTTCCCCCACCAGTCTCGTGTATGGTTTTCATCAAGCCTGAAGTCTGCATGCCAGTTCACAGATCCCCCAAAGCAGGTTTTTGTTTCACACAATACAGAGGGAGAGACAACTGTTCCCCATTTATCTTAACTCTACTGTTTCCAAGGAAACAGGGCAATGGGAGACCGAGGTCATTCTCAGGCAGACCTTCCTCAGCTAGGACTGATATTAACCCTTTAATCACACTCACACATGCTGCTGTTGAAATGGTAGCATCACTATGTGTAATGCTGTGCTAAGCTTCATTGTGCCACTGGAATGTCTTTAATTTTAACATTTACCACTGAATATTTAATAGGGCAATCATTAGAAAGAAAGCCTTTAGATATCCACCCATCTATCCATTTATCCATTCATCCAGTGCTCCATATTTATTGAGTGTACATTGTATGCCTCATCTGATTTTAGCTATTGAGGTTTAAAAATGAACAGGACACAGATCTGGCCACTGAACACTTTAGAATCTGGGAGGCAGTCTGCATTTGGGGTACTACAACACAAAATCTCCAAGTTCCATGCAGAACAGAGCATCGTGGGAGCACAGAGAAGAGAGCAACTCACTCTTTTGCCAATATTTTGTCTTATAGACCTTATTCAGCCTTTCCTTATAAGCAGGTCCATATAGAATTGTAACTGATGTTAATAATTACTCTGAGATTTTGTAAGATCGTAAAGTGCCCTCTGAATCACTGAATAAAAGACTTTGGAGTAATCTATTTATTATTTTCTAGACCACAAATATTAGGAGCATGTTTGTATTCTTCCCAACACCTTAATACCGCGTTATGTGTCTAAAAGGTGAATGATAAAGGTTTGTTGAATTAAATCTAAATGATACCACTATGGGCATTTCACAATATTCAAAACATAAGTCATGGAAAAATAAACAGACTACTTCACATCCAGACTTTTGGAGCTTATGCCTTCCAAGAGTTCATAAGTGATGAAAAAAGAGAATCATAACACATTAAGTCCATTAACTGTAGTTCTGTAATAGGCTATGGGAAGGTAGAGTGTTGAGGTATGTTACATCCCTACCCCTGAAACAAATGTCAGGGAGCATATTTC